>NW_028263156.1:75094-203058 GCF_049901735.1 Notechis scutatus
TGTTTCACATCCATTTGAATAGAGGACCATTAATCAGTTGGGATTAATGTCTGGAAAGTTGAAAAAACACTGCAGAAGAAAGTCAGGAGAAACATGTCCATTGTGAGCCTTGAAAGTCATATTTTACTTAGAAGCTTCGAGGCTGCTCCATTTACTTCCAGGAAATTTGGGAAGGGGGTTTCATAGAGAGGTGGAAGATTAGACTCAACAACATTCTTTCTGTGAAAGTCAAGGACATGTCACCCTGCACCTGTAGAGGACTGTCCAGAGGGATGTCTCCAGTTGGAATGAAGATTTGATTGGACCATGTGATGGACTGGTGGGTGCAGGGGATGAATCTTTGAATTCTCTTTTGGGAAGGAAAAACTCAAAACTCTCAGATTCGGGTTTTCCCAGATGTGACAACTCTAATAAAATGGAACTTTGAGAAAATGCTTGTCTCAGAGTTTATGGGTTTGGAGTTTGTTAGCTGGAACGGTGACATCCATGTTCTTCCTTGATGTGAAACTATTTCCTTTGCTATTGGACTGAAGGATTCCATCATGGGAATGATACCATGGAGACTGATTCTTTCTTCTATAAAATGCTATAGGGTTTTTCTTGTTGATGTCAATGTGTTTACCTTTCTAGTTTCACCCTTTCCTGAAAACCTCTCAGTTTTACAATTCCATGGACGGGGTGTATCTGGGCAAGAATGGCGAGCTGGCAGCTGATTTTGACCTTGTGAACTGGTTGTGGTTTCCCAACAAGTCTGTAGCCAGAGTGAAGTTTGGGAGTTACGCGAGACAGAGTTCCCAGGAACCCATCTTTGTCATTGACCAGCAAGCTGCTCTCTGGCCCCAAAAGTTTAACAAGGTGGAGGAAACTATTTCATTCCTATTTTACCTTTCAGCATTGTCATCCGTTTAGTACAGTTTCTTTAAAGTCTCTGAAGCCCTTCAAGGTTTCAGAAGAGTTGCAGAGCCTCATCCAACTCTTGTGGTTTACATATTCCATAAATATGCCTGATTCAGAAAGTTTGGATTATCTGAACATTTTATTCTTATTTTCATAACACTTTCTATAACTGGTGTATGTTACAAATGTGGACCAGTCCCAAGGTGGAATGGGTCAACTCACCATGGCCATCTTGTCACAGCCAACTTACCACAGCCTACTCACCAGAACCAACTCACTATGGCCAACTCACCATGGGACAACTTCAGCAGTGGGATCCTACCTCTTCCACTACGGATTTCCTGATTGCGCGCATGCAGCTTTCTACACACCAGCTGAGACCTGCAGCGCCAATCAGCTGAGAGGATAAAGAACAGAAAGGGGCGGATAAAAGGGCCGATTCTGCACTTTTCTCTTCTTTCTCTTCTCAGCTGATCATCAGAGGATTTTTTTATTACATGTTCGGCCGAACCGGTAGGAATTTTTGGCTACCAGTTCGTCCAAACTGGGCTGAACCAGTAGCATATCACCACTGGACAACTTGCTGAGCACAATTCACCACAGGACAATTCAACAATTCAATTTAATTATTATAAAATAATTAAAAAATTATTTTAAATGTTTGCTATTCAGATTTCATTTTCTCACTTTTTTTGTGTCCTTTCTTTCATGATTCTATCCCACCGTTTCTTTGATATTAGTCTAACTCTTTTCGCAGCAAGTTGGTTGCAGTGAGTTAGCCAGATCTATAGCAATAGCAATAGCATTTAGACTTATATACCGCTTTATAATACTTTACATCCCTCTCTAAGTGGTTTTACAGAGTCAGCCTCTTGCCCCCAACAATCTGGGTCCTCATTTTACCCTCCTTGGAAGGATGGAAGATTGAGTCAACCTTGAGCCTGGTGGGATTTGAACTGACAAATTGCAAGCAGCCAATAGTCAGCAGAAGTGGCCTGCAATACTGCACTCTAACCACCGCACCACTGAGGCTCTGGTCTATCCAGAAATACCCACAAACTACAACTGATAATGAACAATAGACAAACGTTGCAAAACAACCTGAAGCAGCAGATTCACAGGAAGAGATAATTCGCTTGTTTCTCTTTTTTTTGCAAGTTTGGACTAACATGATCGTGTGACTCATATATTTTTTTACCAAAATAAAACACATGTAATGCAATAAACATTTCCCAATGGTGGCTCTTAATAAGGATTTCTGGAAGAGCTCTATTTTATTATTTCTCTCAAAAGCCAACAAAGTTGAGGCAAACATACACCAATTTCCCATTGCTAAGTATTCCACAGTCTGGAGCAGTGGTTGTATTCAACCGGTTCGCACCAGTTTGGGCAAACCAGTAGCAAGGATTTGGCATGGGTCGCCGAACCGGTAGTAACTTCTGGCTGGCCACATATCTCACCCAGTCGCCACTCGCTCGATTGCCCTGCCTGCCCGATGCTCGCCCACCCAGTCACTCCTTAAAGTATTTTTTCCCCTCCTGACAATCAGCTGTTCCTAAGATCAGCTGTGCTGGGATTCCCCTCACTTGCTTACTGCTTTGTCCAGGAGGCTTTCCTAAGGCCCAGGAAGACAAAAAAATGGGGAGAGTCCTACCAAAAACCATACCCACCCAGTCACATGTCCATGTCCCCTAGCCATGCCCACAGAACCAATAGTAAAAATTTTTGAATCCCACCACTGGTCTGGAGGCAGAAAAGAAGAAAACCTCCCCCTAGACTCAGCTCTGTTCTCACAGAAGGAAGATTCCCTGGATAAACTGCTGCTTCCATTAAATGCGCCTAATCTTTGTTACAGGCTTAAATTTCAATTGAATTTGGCCTGGCTCTACTATTCCTTTCCTTTGATATGAACTGTAATATTTATGTCCTGGCTTCTGTGCTCAGAGTCTGCCTCCCTCCAGGTGCGTGGAAAGTTGTCGTTCTGGATACTTCAGGGAGAGCCAGGAAGGGAAGCCCATCTGCTGCTACAGCTGCGTTCCCTGTGCAGAAGGGACCTTCTCCTCTCAAGAAGGTGGGTGATTCCAAAGGGAAGCAGTCCTTTAATAACAGAAGAGCAAAATTGGAAGGGACTGTTGAGGTCTTCTAGTCAATCCCCTGTTTATTCTGTACAATAAACTATACCATTCAGCATCTTTCTCCCAGCTTGGAACTGAACTAGGGTTTACTTCCAATAATCTGAATAGAAAGATACTTGATGATGAACTGGCAACTCATTAATCTGAGCTTCCACACAGAAAAGCAGAAAGATGCCCTGGCATTTAAGACAGTTGATCGCAGTCCCTAAAAGTGTACCTTTGGTTTTTCTATGTTTTTTAGCCATGGACCATCTCTGGTGGTGACATAGAAAAGCTAGACTAGTGGCAGGAGACCATATGTATTATCATTCTCCTCTCAGGAAAGTTGGTGACTCCAGAGTGAAACATTCCTTCAATAATAGAATAGCAGTGTTGGAAAATAACTTGGAGATTTACTAGTCCACCCCCCTGCTCACTCTGGACAATGAACTATGCCATTCTGGACAAATGGCTGTCAAATCTCTTCTTGAAAACCTCCAGCGATGGATTACACTTGGGTTTTTCTTGCCTAAATGTAGTACTTTACTATTTTTCACCTTCGAATTTCATTTTGTTAGATAGGGGCCACTGTTCAAGTCTCTCAAGATGCTTCTGTATCCGAAGCCTATTTTCTAAAAGTGTTGACTATTGATGTCGTCTGCATATTTGATGAGTTCCCCTTCTATCCCCTCATCTAAAACATTGATGAAGATGTGGAAGAGTACTGGGCCTAAGACAGAAGATTGGAGTACCCCACTGCATACTTCCCTTCATGTAGTTGCAGTTCCATGAAGGACTACAGGTTAAGTGCAGTTGGTCAGCCACAGGGGTTGGATTCTACTGGTTCAGCCCAGTTCAGAAGAACTGGTAGCTCCAAACATCAGCTTTGAGCGCACCAGCTTGCTCTGATGAACAGTTGTTAGGCCCACATGCCTCCCTCGGTTCTAGTCTGTGCTTGATTTTCAGGTTTTCCAGCTCAGCTGATTTGCACAGCACAGCGAATTGCCGCACATCAGCTGTTTTACACACAGGGCTCGCAGCAGGTGAGTTGCAAATGCTGTCTGCATACATGAAGCATTTTTTTAGTGTGCACACACACAAAGTGTGCACTCATCGAACCAGTTGTTACACCGGTTGAATCCCACCCCTGGTCAGCCAGTAACAAATCCATCCAGTAGCAGTACTCTCTTATTAAACAAAACATATGTATTAATAAGATTAACCTGAATAGAAAGATGGTGAACTCGCAACTCATTAATCTGAGCTCCCAGACTGAAAAGGAGAAAGGTGCCCTGGGATTTATTATAATTAAACACAGTCCATAAAATTGTACCTTCGGTTTTTCTATTTTTTTAGCCATGTGGTAGCATGTGGTACCATCTCTAGTGGTAGCATAGAAAAGGTAGACTTGTGGCTGGAGATGATAAGCACTATTTTTCTTCTCTTCAGATGCAGATTATTGCACCAAATGTCCAGAAGATCAACATCCAAATAAGGAGCGAGATAAATGTTTCCCTAAGGAATTAACTTACCTGGCCTTCAATGACAATCTGGGGACCACCTTAACTTCTCTTGCATCCTGTTTGGCCTTAATTATTACTCTTGTCTTTGCAATCTTTGTTAAATATAGAGAAACTCCCATTGTCAAAGCCAACAACCGGGACCTCTCATACATCCTCCTCACCTCTCTCCTGCTTTCCTTCCTGTCCGCATTTCTCTTCATTGGACGACCAAACAGAGCCACCTGCCTTCTCCGACAAACTACCTTCAGCATCATTTTCTCAGTGGCTGTTTCTTCTGTCTTGGCCAAAACAATCACAGTTGTGTTGGCTTTTCTGGCCACAAAGCCAGGAAACAGAGTGAGAAAATGGCTTGGAAAGAGTTTAACCAACTCCATCATCCTTTCTTGTTCCAGTGTCCAGGTGATCATCTGCAGCATCTGGCTGGTGGTCTCTCCCCCATTTCCTGATTCTGACATACAGTCTCAACCAGGAAAGATTGTGCTTCAATGTAATGAAGGATATCTTGCAATGTTTTATGTTGCTCTCGGCTACATGGGATTCCTGGCTGCCATCTCCTTTGTGGTGGCTTTCCTGGCCAGGAACCTCCCAGGGGCCTTCAATGAAGCCAAGCTGATCACTTTCAGCATGCTACTCTTCTGCAGTGTCTGGATCTCCTTTGTACCCACCTACCTGAGCACCAAAGGGAAATACATGGTGGCTGTGCAGATCTTCTCCATCTTGGCCTCCAGTGCTGGCCTGCTGGGCTGCATCTTTATTCCCAAGTGCTACATTATGTTAATAAGACCAAATCTGAATACAAAAGAGCAGCTAATTGTGAAAACTTAAGTCGGCAACTGACTCATACATTTTTTCCCCACAATGTCATCATTTCACACAAAGTCTGTGTTCTAAAAAGTCTTGTAATGGAAAATTTGTATTTTTATTCTTGGCTGCAAAAAAAATGTATTCAAATCTATAAGTAGCATTTCAACTCTCACACTTAATTATTTTTATCTTTGGTTACCTACTGTATATATTTCCTACTCTTTATAGCCACATAGTCGACTAATTTTTCAGAGTTAGAATCTAAAATTATTATTCAGACCTTTCTATATATTGACCTGCCTTTCGGTAGCAGCCAGTGGATCAGGGTTTGGTGTTACATTTCTGTGGTTTGGCATTGCAGGTCCCAAAGGTGTTTTTTTCCAAAAGGTGACTGGATTTTTCCCCCCAAGAAAGTCCAATTGCATTTTGGATGAAGCACCTTTGGGACAACCATGACCTAGATGATTGAGAATCTCTGTAGACACCGCATTACAGGCTTTGTGTCACATTACTCCAAAATATAAAGGATCCAAATCTTTAGATTTGACCATCTTTTTATTCTCTTTCCCCTTGTTTTTGTGGGATTAAACCCTTTATTCATCTTTTGGATTTTTTTTTCTTTTGCATTGTTGTTTTCAGCAGGCTTTAGGATATTTCAGTGAGTCTATTATTCCTATATTGCTTGTAAGTGAAAAGAAGAAAATTTGTCTTATGTCAATGCCAACTCTGATTCTCTTGAAGAAAAATCTATAGTAGGGAACTCCTAAATTTCTGTCATATTTGTGACTTTAAAGTGTCCACATCAGAGGTGGGATTCTACTGATTCAGCCAGGTTTGGCCGAATCAGTAGCTCCAAAGATCAGCTGGGAGCAAACTGGTTCGCTCCGAAGATCAAGGTATTTCCTTTTTTCCCCAACCATCAGCTGTTTTCTGAAGATCAGCTGTGCTGTGTGATTTTCTAGCTAATCTAAAATGCGTGGCACAGCTAATTCCCCCCTTGCTGTTGTACTGCTTCACCCAGGAGGAATTTTTTTTTTTTTTTTGCCTACTGGACCTCAGGGAAGCCTCCTGAGAGCAAAAACAGGGTGCAGGGAGTGCCCTTTTTTGCTCCCAGGAGGCTTCCTTGAGGCCCAGTAGACCAAAAAACCACACCCACCCAGTCACATGACCATGCCCACCTCGCCAAGCCCATCTAGCCAAGCCCCCAGAACTGGCAGTTTAAAATTTTGCATCCCACCTCTGGTCCACACCCTTGTCAAAATGAGCTATGTTTTGTCTCCTCAAGCAAGATGCTTCTGCTTCAGAGTCCAAACACTTTGTGGTGGGTTTGTAAAGCCAGGTTAGGACAAGATCTCACCTGTGTGGCCTCTCTTTACCCATCACTCCTGGTGCTCCCCGTGGTTCATGGATGAGTTGCAGATTTTGGAAAGCATTGAAACAGTGGCTCACAACCTTTTGGGCACCAAGGACTGGTTTCATGGGGTGAAGCTTTTCTGCAGACCAGAGACAGTATGGTTTCACATGCTGCCTGTATCCCGCAAATGGGGCTTTACTTGTTTCCATGGCCTGGTTTCTGACATGCTGCAGACCCATGTTGGTCCACAGATTGGAGGTTGGGGACTCTTGGATTAAGAAATGCCTAGAATGCCCCTGGAGGAAAATGAAGGATGCCTCCGACTGGATATGACTTAGAACTGCTATTAAGGCCTACATTGTGCTGGAAGGAGTGACAAAATATTATTATTTCTCTGCCCTTATTGAATCTGCAGAGATCAGGACCTAGGAAAGAAAGACCTGTCAACTCATAAAATATTTCTATGGTCTTTTTAGAGTTGCCAACAGAAAGGGAGGAGGGAGCAGGGTGGCAGCTTGCAAACCGAAAGTGCATTCCATAAATGTTTTCAAAGATGACAAGTTTCTGCCATTCAAAATTCTAACTGGAGAGCATGATTGATGACTCTTGGATATGGATGTGCCCCATTGGAGAATATGAATTACGATATACCCAGGGTGTGAAGGGGAAACCAGGGTCAAGGGTGACAATGAATTATGTGTCTCAGAGTCAGCTACACCCAGGCAGTGCTGGACATTTTAACTCCCAATAAATCATTTTGAAGTTTTGGAATTGGCTTGAGACTCATGATTTAAATGGGGGCAACTGCTGGAATCCTGACAGCACCCTTGATTCAGCAGTGGGATCCTACCTGTTCAGTGATTGTGCACATGTGCACCTAACACATGTGCAGCTTTCCCCACACCAGCTGAGTCCTGCAGTTCCAATCAGCTGAGAGGAGAAAGAGGAGAAAAGCGCAGGAGCAATGAGAGGGCCGATCCTGTGCTTTTCTCTTCTTTCTCCTCTCAGCTAATCATCCCATGCTTTTGTTCCTCCTCTCAGCTGATTGTTGGAGGCATTTTCCTTACTACCGGTTCTGTCAAACCAGGCCAAACCAGTAGCATACCACCACTACCTTTATCCCATTTGCTTGAAATGATAAGGGTTTTTTTTTACTAAGGTTAAGAGGTTGCAGTGAAAGGGAAAGCTAGATCTGGAGGTTCTAACTAATGAATCCAACCAATTTAGCACTCCGAGACTTGCCACTTTCTCAAAGAATGGTTTTATTGAGTACATCATTTAAAACCAGCTCTAGCTATTTCTCACGCTTTCAGTATATTTAGGGCATGGCTTGGATGGTTGGTGCCACAAAGCAGTTTCACATCCTGTTCCCAAGCCAGGTGTCCTTGAAGACTAGTATATGTCAGTTCTCACATCTCTGGTTTCCATCAGAGCTATCACCCTCCTTCCCTCTCATCTTCCTTCTCTATCTTCCATTTCCTTCCTCCTCCTCCCCACCCACAATTTATGACAGTATACTAGCAAAGAGTAAAAGATGAAGATCTGACACTCCTTAGGGGAATACTTTTACCACCATGTGTCGCCCCTATTATATGCTTTTGAAACTCATAACTTTATTTAATATCTTCAAAAGCAGAATTCACACCATATATCTGGCATGATATCCTAAACTCTGGTCTCCCTTCACTGGGCCTTCTGGTTAGTTTGAACATCTCATGTCTCCCTCCATGTGCCTCTAGGGAGTCAGTTTGGAAGAAGATTGTAGTTTTCTTCTCCTTATAATTTTTCGAATAAGGAGATTCTTGTTTATCTTCTGAACAACTCTCCAGGGATGTTTCTCCAAGGCTGGCTTTGAGATATATATCAGAACACAAAAGAACACAATACAACTTGCTCTCAAATCTGAAGGACAACAACATAAATGCCTCTTGCATCACTGAGAACTGGAGTTGAGGACAGGAGACGTGAGGAGGATTCCTTCCTGAAGATATCCTTCATAAATAAAGACGTATTGGTTCCCCTTGCATCAGGAAAGCTGCTAAAGACATAGACTGCTTCTAATCTTTTCCCTAATTGATTCTGCAGAACAAGTGAGCAACTAGCTATGCCAGTAATGCAAACAATGATTCTACACTTTTTATTGCTTCTCCTTCACCCAATTTCTTGGAGGATGCTGAAGGCAAAATGCCTCTTGACTTCACAACGATAGCCATCAGAGTGGAGCAATCATTTCAAGCCAGGTGATTATGTCTTTGGAGGAGTCATCTCTGCAAGGAAAGCTCTAAATCCACTCTACACTTTCAACATCATTCCCTCAAGGCAAAACTTCCATGTGTGAGTGATCATTAGGAATGCAGCTCAATTTGCTACTAGTTTTCTTTCTCCCTGTTAGGAATATAAGTCACCTAACAGGTATTTGGGTTAGAAATATATAAACCAGGATAGACATTTTAATACTGTCTCTTTAAGAGCATGCTAAAAACTGCAATTAGGTGTGGTTTCTCAAATGGCCATAAGATGGAGCCAGAAACCTGGGCTGTTTAGTCTTAGTCTCAGAAGAGAGTATATCTGAGTGAGTATCTCTGTTTCCTTCTGTTGAAAAGTATTGCCGTTGCTCCATTTCTTCTAATTAACTGATATTACTGGATTTAATGTAAGTGTGATACTGAACTGTTTTTTGACACTGGACTTTGATATTTGGATTATCCCTGGATTGAAAAACTGACTGATTTACCTGTGAATGACTTTGGAATGCTTATTTTGGACTTTGCTTAAACCTTTCTTGAAGTAAAAACCTACATTTACTGTACAGTGTATCTGTGTACTGTGTGTGTATTATTCCAACACTACTCTCAAATGCGTC
This sequence comes from Notechis scutatus, assembly GCF_049901735.1. NCBI lineage: Eukaryota > Metazoa > Chordata > Lepidosauria > Squamata > Elapidae > Notechis > Notechis scutatus. The sequence continues at coordinate 84,650 of NW_028263156.1, forward strand.
TCCCTGTATGCGCTCATTCTCCTAATGGGGAATTACCTCAACACTCCCTAACTTCTTTCAACACTTGTCCAGTGCATGATTTGCTAAAGCATTTTCAACCTCTCTTTGAAGACCTCCAATGAATGGAATGGTGCCAATTCATGAGGCAGCTTCTTCTTACTGTCTGGCAATTTCTTGTATTATCTTACCCCGACTTCTTCACTGTAGTTACAATTCCATGGTTCTAGTTTGAATAAGGCCGCTGTCCCTCCTTTATACAGTAAACCTTTTATATATTTGCCATTCAGGCTTTATTCCATACCGGAATTAAAAGTAGGCTAAATAGTTCTTAGGGAGTGAATAAATATTTGTAGATAGTAGCATGAATATGAATGCCACAGAGACATCATGCATCAAGGGAGTGAAGCAGTGTGATATTTTATTTTTATTTTTTAAAGTAAACTTTATTTACAAGTATTAAAAACATACAAATTTTTAAAAATACAAAAACAATAGTATGTAAATAACACATTCCTCTTACATTGGTATCGAAATTGATAAGTCCTAATAGTCAGTACTAACTAATACTTATCACATTTTCATTTACTATCACGTCTTAATCATTAAGTAATTCACATATGCGCTTTTCTCGATATTTTAAATATGCCCCCTTCAAAAGCATTTTGGGTTCTGCTGAGAAAGGTTTATTTTTGTAGCTGACATGCTAGATAATGCCTGAGAAACAAGGGCATGCAATTTGACTTTAGGGGAATTAAGGGTCCCTATTTTTCTACTTACATTTTTATGTGCTTTCGAACTGCTAGGTTGGCAGAAGCTGAGACAAGTAACAGGAGCTTACTCTGTTATGCAGCACTAGGCATCTCAGTGTGATCAGTCGGAAAATGGGGCAGGCTCGACCTGGGGGGAAACCCTAGGCCGGGCACGTATCAAACACCCGCCTGAATTAGCAGAGGTTGACTCTGGGCCCCCTTGGCATCTGATTTTGGACACTCGGGTTTTCTTGGCTAACCAGTTGGAAGGGATTCCAGCGAATGTGCTGGTGGACTCAGGGGCCACGACTAACTTTATGGACCAGGCCTTTGTGGCCCATTTTGATGTCCCCTTGATTCCGGTAGAAACTCCGATGAGGGTTGAGACTATTGATGGGCGGGAACTTATTGCAGGACCCATTAAATTCACCACCCAGCCTTTGTGCCTAGTCATTGGAGAACATGAGGAGACGATCCACTTTTATATCACCGCGGACCTCCATTTCCCATTAGTCCTCGGCATGGCTTGGCTTAGGATTCATGATCCTCAGGTGGCATGGTCGTGGAACACCATTTCTTTTCCAAGTCTGCAGTGCGTGGACCATTTCCGCCACACCTGTGCTGGCCAGGACATCACCACCTCTGCCGTCTCCATACCTCCTGAACTGACAGACTTCATGGATGTATTCAGTGAGAAGGAGGCGGACCGGTTACCCCTGCATCGGCCCTATGATTGCCCAGTGGACCTTCTGCCCAATGTACTACTGCCAAAGGGATGATTGTACTCAATGTCCGAGCCCGAGCTGGCCGCACTACAGGACTTTTTGAACAAAAACTTAGCTCTAGGGTTCATCTGGCCTTCGTCGTCCCCTCTCTCAGCCCCAGTCCTCTTTGTCAAGAAGAAGACGGGAGACTTACATTTGTGCTGTGATTACTGCCGGTTAAATGCCATCACGGTGTGTAATAGCTACCCCTTGCCACTCATTCCGGAGTTGTTAGAGAGGTTGAGGGAGGCCACTATCTTCACCAAGCTTGATCTTCAAGGGGCCTACAACCTGGTGTGGATGTGGGAGGGGGACGAATGGAAGATGGCATTTGGCACCCGATACGGCCATTTTGAGTACACTGTGATGCCGTTTGAGTTGACCAACGCCCCCGCAGTCTTCCAGCACCTGATGAATGACGTGTTTCGGGATATGTTAGATCGGTTCATGGTGGTGTACCTGGGTGATATTCTGATCTATTCCGGGTCCAGGGACAGCCACCTTCAACACATTCATCTGGTCTTGCAACGCCTTTGAGAAGCACCAACTTTATGCGAAGCTGGAGAAATGTTTCTTCTTCCAGACTTCCATTGAGTTCCTTGGGCACATCATCTCTCCCAAAGGCATCGCCATGGATCCATGTAAGGTGGAGGCCTTATGTAGTTTGTGAACCCCCTCGTGGCGTGAAGGATATTCAACACATATTGGGGTTCGCTAACTATTACCAGACCTTCATCTCAGCTTTTGCCAAGCTGATGGGTCCCATAACCCAGCTCCTTCGAAAGAAGGTCCCGTTCCAGTGGAGGGCCCCGCAGCAACAGGCTTTTGAGGCCCTCAAGAATGCTTTCGTCGCAGAACCCTTCCTGAGGCACCCTGATCCACATCATCCTTTTGTGGTGGAGACGGATGCGTCCAACGTGGCTATTGGGGTGTTGTTGTTGCAAGCCCCAGTGGATAGCGCCACTCTTTTTCCCTGTGCTTATTATTCCCGGAAACTCATTCCTTCCGAACGCAATTACACCATCTGGGAAAAAGAGTTGCTGGCTATCAAGGCTGCGCAACATCATCTCAATGGGGCCAGACACAAGGTGGAGGTCCAGATGGAGCATCAGAATTTAGAACATTTGTCAATGGCAAGAAAGTTGAACTAGCGGCAGATCCAGTGGTCATTGTTTTTTGCCCGGTTCAACTTTTCTGTGACCTATATCCCCCAGTGGTCACAATCGGAGGGTGGATGCCCTGTCCCGCAAACCCGAGTACCTTTGCCCCGAGGACCCCCTTCCTCCACAGATGGTGCTGCCAGCAGAATCCCTGGCCACAGTCCAAGAACCGGTGGACTTGCAGACTCAGGTGCAAGAGGCACAGTGCCTAGACGCTTGGTCGCAGCAGAGGATGGGGGAGATTGGACCCGAATCCCCATGGACTTTGGAGGAGGGTTTACTCAAGCATCGGGGCCAGTTGTACCTACCCACGGGGCCACTTTGAGCCCTTATTATGACTCAGTGTCATGACAACCCTGCAGCCGGCCATTTTGGGTTTTTTAAGACCCTCCATCTTGTAACGCGGACTTTTTGGTGGCCTTGAGTACGGCATGATGTCCACGCCTTTGTCACATCCTGTGTACCGTGCAGGTAAGCAAAAACCATGACGGGTGCGCCTCCTGGTCTCCTCCAACCTCTGCCGACTCCAGAAAGACCATGGGGAGCGATTTCCATGGATTTCTTGACTCATTTACCGCCGTCCTCTGGATTTACAACTGTATTGGTGGTGGTCGACATGTTGACAAAAATGGCTTCATTCTGTGTCATAAATTGCCAACAGCCCATACAACTGCCAGTTTGTTCTTGCAGCATGTTTTTCGTCTCCATGGTCTGCCAGACAGGGTAATTTCTGACCGTGGCGTACAATTTACAGCCCAATTTTGGAAAAGTCTGATGACTGTGTTACAGGTGCAGGTGTGCTTGTCATCGGCGCATCATCCAGAGACTGATGGGGGGACAGAGAAGGTCATTGGCATTCTCAAACAATACTTGTGTTGTTTTGTAAACCAATGGCAGAACAACTGGACTGATTATCTCCCTCTGGCGGAGTTTGCATTCAACAACTCCCAGCACACCTCCACCCAAATGACACCATTTTATGCTAATGTGGGGTACCATCCACGGTTCTTCCCTTTGACACTATTAGATTCTCCTGTTACCAAGACCCGGGAATTCCTTTCGGAACTTCACTCAGTTCAGCAGTTAGTTCGGCAGCAATTGATACAGGCCAAGGAAGATTACAAGCGGTTCGCAGATCGCTCTCGACAGGCAACACCTCCACTGGCTGTAGGAGACCATGTGTGGTTATCCACAAAACATCTTCAGGTCGACCGCCCAATAAAGAAGCTGGACCATCGGTTCATTGGCCCATTTCCCATCGAGGTGGTCATCAACCCCATAGCCTATCGACTGACTCTACCGTGCTCCATGCAAATTCATCCAGTCTTCCACCATTCCCTCTTGGTCCCTGACACCCCTTCGTGTTATCTCCGATGTCCCACAGCTGTTGATCCACCACCTGTGCCCCGGGAAGATGGCGCAGTAGAAGGCAAGGTGGCCAGCATTAGGAATTCCCGCTGGCTGAAAGGGCTGTTCCAGTATTTGATTGAGAGGCAGGGAGTGGGCCGGAGGCCCCCTCCTGGGTGGATGCTTCCACGATCCACGCCCCGGACCTTATACAGATATTCCATGACCATTTCCCCTTGTGACCACATCCTGACCATCAGACTCGGGGGAAGGGCCCTGCGGTGGGGGATAGTGTTGTGGCCCCAATTCCCGAGCCTATGCTGTCAGAGGAAGAAGACCTGGAAGATGAGAAGGAGGAACTGGGAATGCCTTCCTCCCCAGGACCTTCCTCTCTGGCAATGCCTTCCTCCCTGATAATGCCTCAGGTTTCATCAGACAACTGAGAGGAACAGCCTGAGATTAATCAGGAGGAAGGCATATCGGAACAGCCCCTGTCAGGGAGTCAAGAGGAAGAGTGTTGGCTTGATTCTAAGCAGCGTCATAGGGAGAAATGTGAGCAGCAACGTAGGAGGCGTGGGAGGGTCAGAGAGTGAGCTGAGTCATTGAGCCACACCCCACAGGGGATAAAAGTGGGTGTGTTTTCGGCTGGAACTTTGTACGGGACAAAGTTTAATCTTACTTCAGATTTTCTTCGTGAATGATTTTTGTGGACTGCCTTGTAATTTGCTGTGAGTAGATTTTTATTTGTTATCAGTTCAGACTTGGCAGGCAAAGCATGTTGGAATGCCTAGGATATTATCAGTTCCAAAGAATTAACTCTGTGAAGTCCGAGCCAGCTTGCCTGCCTGTGTTTGTGTGAGTTTGTATTCTTTCATCTTTTGGGAAAGAAGAAAAGTGAGACAGAACACCATCATATTAATTAATTCCTGAATTAACATTGCTGCTTCTGTCCAATTATATTAATAAGGAAGCAAGGAGCAGATGAGATATTGCAATTAAATTTGGGATAATAATTTATCATCTGTTTTTCAGGACTAAAAGTGTTGACCTCAGGTACCTCTTGTCCTTCTTAATTGCCATCCGTGAGATCAACGGATCTTACCTAACATCACTCTGGGCTACAATGTCCATGACAGTAAGTTCAATGCAGAGATGACGAACGTTCCAAAGACAGGCAGAGAGGTTTAGTGCTCTGCAATTAGCAATTTTATGTATAAAATTGGTTGATAAAAAGCTCTAACAATAACTTTACAAAGGTTTCCTCACTATTGTCTGTCAGTGAAACTTTTTTCAGTCAAAAATCAGAATGGTTTGGGCTCTATTCAAATGAAATTCAAAATATGAAAACAATGCTAAAACTTTATTAAAAGGAAAAGAAATCACCCATCTGTTTTTTTAAACTGCCTTCAGTTCAGTTATTTTCTAGTTACATGGTTTTATTACCATTATCATGAGACACACCACACCACACCCAGGCCTATGCATAGTTCTAATTCTGGCCACACCCAATCCATTATCCCTACATACTATTAACCCTAAAACATGTCTAAATCCCTACCCAATTCTGACCCTCACTAACTGATCCCCACCTGGTGCCACCTTCACCATGTTTTAATCTAAGGCTTAATTACCACCTATATGTTCCCCAACCCCTTTAACAATATGCACCACATTAATATAGGAAAAGAGCCATTTCCAGCAGCCCCGCAGTCATTGCAGAATCCATCCTGCAGCCCCACAGTTGTTGCAGAATCCATCCTCAGCTTTGCTGAGTCATTCCAAAGCCACCGGCCAGCACACAAGCAGAAATACCGATCCAGCAGCAGCAGAGATAAGGTGACATGGCCAGCTGACTTGCTGCAAGGCATATTCAGAGCTGACAGGCTCTGAGTGGACTCGGAGCCTAACAATTGCTCCACAGCCCTATGAAATTTCTGCAAATCAAACTTTTTATCTAAGCATACCAACTTATTTCAAATATAGGATAATTTAAAACAGATGTAAGAAAAGATAAATAGCTAGATTAATGCTTGCTTGACTTTTGGGGAAAATAGTGTAATTCAATGTAATTTGAAATTAGAAATATCCAGTGGAAAAGAGATGGAGTGGGAGATAATCTATGATGGTGGAAGGAAGCTATATATTCAACAAAGAGTGCTCCTTAATACAGGAAGTAGAACTTATGTTCTTTATATGTACTTATGTCCTTATTTTCCAGTTACATGGTTTAGCCAACATTTCTTTACCTTTCCCTGGTCTTTACCAATTCCTTCCATTTTCTCCAGGTCTCTTATGCTTTTGTTTCGGATGATCTGGGTGATAAAACCCACTTTCCTTTTTTCTATCGGATGCTCCCAAAGGAAGGAATCCAATACGCAGGGATTGTTAAAATGATCCAATACTTCAGGTGGAAAAACCAAAAATGGTATTTGTGCTCTTTTCTCACAAAGCCTATCGGGAATCAATACCAATCAATATAGTCTTTCAAGTGATTTCTATCAAAAATGGAAACAAGTCAATATATTTATTTACTATTCAGAGGCCACATTGCCAAGTCACTATTTCTATGGAATGGCGTTCATTGACCAAATTTTGCAGTTGTTAATAAAACCTACCATAGGAAAAATCTGGATTGTAACAGCTATGGGGGATCTCACCTATAATCTCCAATTTCCAAATTTCCAACGTGTTCACAGTATTTTCACTATCTCCATCCAGTCAAAAAAACAGATTAAACAGGACAGCCTTCGACTCTTATTTTCTTCAATCCATAAGTTTGGTAACAAAGTTTTTCCATGTACATTTAAAAAACTTGCCATCTCCATTAAAAGGTGGCCAAGATGTGAAGACAATGAAAACATGGAGAGTCTACCACAGGAGGAGATTGAAGGCACCCTGTCTCTTGACAGCCATCACATATACAACACCATTTGGGCTATGGCATGAGCCCTAAGTTTGGCCTTTCTCCTCAGAGGGAAGAGAAGGAAGCTAGTGGAAATGGGAAAGACCTTGGAAGTAGAAAGGCTACAACCTTGGCAGGTATTTCCTTTTCCATCTGCTGAAGACTCTTCAATTAAAATTATTTATAAATGATTTTAAGGAAAAAATTATCATATGGAGAGCAGAAGTAAGATTTTCTATTTTTGGTGGAACTCTCTGTTGTTTCTGGAGAATGGCATATTCCCTGTTTTTTCTCTGCAGGAAGGTACCTTTTATCCAGATAAAGGGTTTTCTCCACAGAACCACCATATATTTTGGAGTATAAGATGCTCTGAAGTATAAAATGCACCTATCTGCCTCTGCCTCCCAACAATTTGCCTCCTTGCAGAAAACAGCAAAGCCAACTTCAGCACAGACTGATTAGCACAAGCGCCCCATTTTTTGGCCTTTGCATCCTGTTTTCGGGCTCTGTGTGCCCCATTGTCAGCCCATTCTGGGCAGGGGGGATTGGGACAGGCCAAAAACGGTGCAGGCAGAGGCTGAAAATGGGATGCAGAGGCCGAATATGGGGCATGCAGCGGCAGCAATAGGTGATGGCGATCCCTGCACCCTGAAACAGCTGATCTGCAGGAGACCAATCCAACTGACGATCAGCTGCTTGTGTTAATCAGGCTATGCTGAAGCTGAAACAAGCTGTTTGCTGCAAGGAGGCAAATTGCTGGGAGGCAGAGGCCAAAGGGTGGTGGGCAGGGCTTTGGCCATATTCACTGTATAAGATGCATATACATTTCCACCCACTTTTGGGGATGGAAAAAGTGTGTCTTATACTCTGAAAAATACGGTAAACTGAATGCCATTAGCTGGTTTCTTATAGGGCATTTCTTCTGTCTGCAGTGACCCCCCCCATCCTTTCCACCAAAATGACACCAAAAGGATTACATAGGATTAAAAATATTGCTCTTTTCAAAAGGCTGTAGAGTTTCTTTGTTCATACAGATGTTCTTATCATTCCAGTTTCATCCTTTCCTACAAGATCCCCAGTTCTATAACCATTCCATGGATGGGGTGTATCTGGGCAAAAACAGAGAGCTGGCGGCTGACTTTGACATTGTGAAGTGGTTTTGGTTCCCCAACAAATCTGTGGTCAGAGTGAAATTTGGGAGCTTTGCAAGACACAAATCCCAGGATGCCAACTTCCTCATTGACCAGGATATGATTATGAGGTCCCAATGGTTTAAGAATGTAAGGGTTGTTTTTTTAAAAAAAAAAAAAAGAATGTAAGGGTAATCATTAACTGTAGTCCCATTTCTCCCCTTCAATATCATCATACTTTAACACAGGGGTCCTCAACCACCGGGCCGCGGACCGGTCCCGGTCCGTGGAGCACTCTGTACCGGGCCGCAAAGAAAGTTTTTTTTAAAAAAATGGCGGCTTTCTTCGCCTTCGGTGAATGTTGCTGGGATCGGGGATCAAGGACACAAATGAAAGAAGGGGAGGGAGGAAGCAACCGAAGCCTGTCCTGCTCTCTGGCTCAGCGGCTTCAGTTTCCTCCCACCTCGTTCCTCTCTCAGTCGCTCTCTCGCTGCTCCACCAGCCCAGGAAGAAACTGCTTCAAAGAAGCCGTGGGAGGGGGTGGCTTTTCCTGTCGCCGCAGCTCCTCCTAAGTGCCCATTTACCCCCACCCCGCCCGCCCGCGCGCGGTTCTGCCTGCCTGCCTGTCTGGTTGTTTGGGAGCAGCTTTGGCTGAGAATAATAACTATTCACCTCTTTTTATCAGCCGAAGCTGCTCCGAAATGAAGAAGGCAGGCAGGCAGGCAGAACAGAGCACTGTGGATTGAACTGCGCACGGGCGGCGGGGTTGGGATAAACGGGCGCTTCGGAGGAGCTGCGGCGACAGGAAAAGCCACCCCCGGCTTCTTTGAAGCAGTTTCTTCCTGGGCTGGTGGAGCAGCGAGAGAGCGACTGAGAGAGGAACGAGGCAGACACCTGAGGGAGGGAGGGAGATACCTGAGGGATGGGGCTGAGGGAGGCAGGGCCGGCGCTCCCTGAACTTGGTGGTTTGCTGGCAGACGTTTTATTACCCGACTAGGTAACAACATCAGATGTTACCTAGTCAGGTAATGAAGCGTCTGCAAGCAAACCACCAAACTCGGATTCTTCCTCCAACCCCCAGTCCTTGAAAAAGTGTTTGTGCTTGAAACTGGTCCCTGGTACAAAAAAGGTTGGGGACCACTGCTTTAACACATTCCCAGTCAACTTCTTCAAATTTTGTGAAGCTCTGCAAGGATTCATAGTAATTGTCAATTCGTAAAGCATTTATATGCCTGTTTTAGAGTTGCCATAAACAAGGGTAGGGAGGTAATCTGAAGGAGCAATATGGTAGTTTAAAACCAGAAGTACATTCTATCATTATCTTAAAAAGATTATAACCAGGCTACCAGATCTTATGCCCACAAAATCCCTTAATTGGAGAATGTGATTGATGACACTTCTCCCATGAACGTGCTTCATTGGAGCATCTGATTTATGATACACCCAGGGGGAAAACAGGTTCACAGGTGACTGTAAATTACGTATGCCAGAGTTGGCTTCATACAGGCTAATGCTGGTCATGTTGTTCCTAATAAATCTTTTGGATTCTTTTGAAGCTTGGCTCAAGGCTCATGATTTAATTAGGGCAATTGCCTGACAGCAGTCACAGAGAACATCTTATAAACTGCAACCTTGATTTTCCCATTCTTCAATTGATTCAGGGGCTCTGGTTTGGATTTCCAGTTCAAACAATGCCCTTTCTTTTTATTTGTATAATACTTTTCATTGTTGTCATATTTTGCAGAAATGGACAGGGAAGCTACCAGTCTTAATTTCTTCAAAAAATGAGCAATAGAAAAAAAAAATAGCAAAAACTGAGGTAGAAGATTCACAGGGAGACGAGGTTGTTTAATGTTTTTGTTCTTCTTGTTGCTGTTGCACTGTTTGTGTATTTGATTTTGGACCATCATAATTACATATCCTGTGGTTTTTTAAAAAAACAAAGCATGCGCAATTGCTGAAATATTATGCTGCTCATTTAGAAGGTTGCCAGGAAAAACTCCATCTAACCATTTCTCTCAAAGGCCAACAGAGACGAGTCAAAGATAATCTACCACTGAAAACTATTCCAAAATCAACAAGTGAAAAAGAAGAAAATTTCCATCAGTGGAACCTCCAGGTTTCCTGCCGAGGCAGGGAGTTGGACTAGAAGACCTCCAAGGTCCCTTTCAACTCTGTTATTCTATTCTATTCTATTCTATTCTATTCTATTCTATTCTATTCTATTCTATTCTATTCTATTCTATTCTATTCTATTCTATTCTATTCTATTCTATTCTAAACTTTCCTAGACTCCATCTCTTTGATCTCACCAAAAGCATATTCTCAGGATATTCATCTTCTTCCATTAAATGACCTGGGTTAAATTAAAGAAGGTTTGGCCTGGATCTAAACTGCTCATTAAGGACCCTTGCCAACTCTGCCTTACAATCCCTTTCTTTTAATATCTACCCACATAGATAGTTCTTTCATCCTGCAGTGGCCTTCATCCTGCAGTGGGTAGACAAAGACTAAAAATGATGATGAAGAAGAAGAAGAAGAAGAAGAAGAAGAAGAAGAAGAAGAAGAAGAAGAAGAAGAAGAAGAAGAAGAAGAAGAAGAAGAAGAAGAAGAAGAAGAAGAAGAAGAAGAAGAAGAAGAAGAAGAAGAAGAAGAAGAAGAAGAAGAAGAAGAAGAAGAAGAAGAAGAAGAAACAGTCCTTTATGTTCCCCATTTTTCTGCATAGAGTCTGCTTCCCTCCAGTTGTGTGGAAAGTTGTGCACCTGGATTTTTCAAAGTGGGTCAGGAAGCGAAGCCCGTTTGCTGCTATGATTGTGTTCCCTGTGCAGAAGGGACTGTCTCCTCTCAGGAAGGTGTGTGAGTACAGAAGCAACCCTTCAATGCAAAAAGTTAATAATTCTCCCTGTGTGAAGATTTGACCTTGCATAGTTGATTTCTGAATCATATTGAATAGAGTGGAATAGAGTGGGCTGTCATCAAAAAGATTAATAGTTTCTTAATCCGTTTCTGAAATAAATCATACATCTAAAATAAAACATGCTGTCAACTCAAAATATTTCTATGGTCTTTTTAGGGTTGCCAATAAAAAGGGAGGGGGAAAGGGGTTTGAAAGAGCAGTGTGGCAGCTTGGAAATCAAAAGTGCATTCCATAAATAGTTTTCAAAGACAGTTTCTAGGTGACTGAAGTTTCTGCCATGCAAATTTCTCACTGGTGAACATGATTGAGGACTCTTGGCTATGGATGTGTCCCATTGGAGAATATGAATTATGATACACCCAGGGGTTGGGGGAAAACCAGGGTCAAGGGTGACAATGAATTATGTGTCTCAGATTTGGCTACACCCAGGCAGTGCCGGACATGTTAACTCCTAATAAATCCTTTTGAAGTTTTGGAAGTTTGGCTCAAGACTCATGATTTAATTGGGGTAACTGCCGGAATCCTGACACATGCGTCTTAAAAAGAAATGCAATAGGAAATAAGAACAGAGATGATGAACTGGCTGAACTGAGCAAAATAATAAGTTCTAACTTCAGTCACCCACTGCTGTTTTAAGGCAGAAAGATGCCCCTTCACAGTCACAGATACCCAGAAAGTATCTTAACTATTGCCATCGAAAATAAAACAGTTGTGGCTGAAGATGATGATATTTTTTGTCTCTGCAGATGCAGATTATTGCACCAAATGTCCAGAAGATCAACATCCAAATAAAGAGTGAGATGAATGTCTCCCGAAAGGAAAAACCTACCTGGCCTATAATGATAAACTGGGGGCCATCTTGGCTTCTCTTGCACTCTTTTTGACCTTAACTACCCTTCTTGTTTTAGCAATCTTTGTTAAATACAGAGAAACAGCCATCATCAAAGCCAACAACCAGGACCTTTCCTACAGCATCTTGTTCTCCCTTCTGCTTTCCTATTTGACTTCCTTCCTCTTCATTGGCCAGCCAAGGAGAGCTACCTGCCTTCTCCGACAAACAGCCTTTAGTATCATCTTCTCAGTTGCTATATCTTCTGTCTTGGCCAAAACTATCACAGTTGCGTTAGCCTTCCTGGCCACAAAGCCAGGAAACAGAGTGAGGAGATGGCTGGGGAAGCGGTTAGCCAACTACATCATTCTTTGCTCTTCCACAGTCCAAGTGGTCATCTGCAACATCTGGCTGGTGGTCTCCCCTCCATTTTCTGATTCTGACATGCACTCCCAACCAGGAGAGATTGTACTTCAATGTAATGAAGGATTCCTTGCCATATTTTATGTTGCCCTTGGCTACATTGGCTTCCTGGCTGCCATCTGCTTCACGGTAGCATTTCTGGCCTGTAATCTGCCTGGGGCCTTCAACGAAGCCAAGCTGATCACCTTCAGCATGCTAGTCTTCTGCAGCGTCTGGATATCCTTTGTTCCTACCTACCTGAACACCAAAGGAAAGTACATGGTGGTTGTGCAGATCTTCTCCATCTTGGCTTCCAGTGCTGGCCTGCTGGGCTGCATCTTCATTCCCAAATGCTATATTATCTTATTAAGATCAGATATGAATACAAAGGCACAGCTAATTGTGAAAACATAGACCAACAACTGATTCTTACTCATTTTCCCCCCAAATGCCGTCAACATACCCATTCTTTGTTTTAAAAACTCTTGCTATAGAAAGTGTGTTCATTTTGTTAAACTGTTCTAGGTTGGGATATTCTCTTTTTTATTACTATAATCTTAAAGTCACTCCTTGTACATTTCACTTCCATACAGTATATGAAGCAGCCACAGGACAATGTAGGATTAACAAGCTTTTGTTTTGTTTTGTTCTGTTCTGGTTGCCAACTCTGATGGATCACCTACTATGAAATACTATATAACCACTTTTTGGGAGGGAGTGATAACTTAGAAGAATGCAACTGTATAACGTGAAAGTTTTAAATGGAGGAAATGTAACACCACGTACTTGAAATTAGATAGCAAGTTAAAAGATTTTGCAAAAAAGAAGATAAGCAGCAGAAACCACAAGTAAGGACAAATGGACACGTAGACTAAAAGCAAGGTAGAACTCCCCCCAAAAAGATGATAGCTTTGTGAAATTTTACTTTCCTATTTCTTGAAATCAAATGTATAAAAGATTGTGTTTTGCTGTTGTTCAGGGTCTCAGCTCCTTTAGCAGCTGGGACCCTTTTTGCTGAAGTGCTTCAATAAAATTTTTGTGAAAGTCCATCAATTGTGTCTCTGCTCTGATCGACTTCTGCACCAGGGTGACTCATTTTGGGGAGAACTCCCTTTTGGTTGCACCCAACCCTACTTCCAGTTTATGGTAGGCTTATTGGTAGGGCATGGGGTTGCAATGGCAGCAGTTTAATATTTGTGATGATGTCAGTGCACAAAGTGTTGATGTCAGTGCACAAAAATGCAGGGCTTCAATGACATTATCACAACCAGTTTAGCCTGATGTCATATCTACCACTAACTATTCTTTTGGAGATCTACAGGCTGAGCTCCCACTTACTTTCCCCTCTGAGGCAAACTGTCAGTATATAAAAATTATGAGCTGGAATAGACATGGTAATAGGCCAGCAAATGGGGACTGTTTGGATTAGATATGGCAATAGGTCAGCCAATGGGGAATAGACATGGTAACAGGTCAGCCAATGGGGACTGTTTGAATAGACATGGTAACAGGTCAGCCAATGGGGACTGTTTGAATAGACATGGTAACAGGTCAGCCAATGGAGACTGTTTGAATAATGGTAACAGGTCAGCCAATGGGGACTGTTTGGAAACTGAAATATAATATTTGTTTGTATGGGGCCATAAGAGACAGTTTGCAGTCTTGGTGTGCCTTAGACTTGCTGAACTGTATAAAAGAGTTGGTTTGTCCTTGCATCTTTCCCTTTGTAAATCTTCGCCTCTGTATCTCTCTACTTGCTTCTATGAATATTGCTTCTGTGTTCCTGATTTAGCATGCCGACTTCTCCTGTATGGTATTGTATATAAAAAAGTTTCTTATGTAGATGAATCCTGCAGAATTATTTAATTGTGTGCTGTTTGGATGATGTGCTGCACACTCTGACACAAACCTCTTCTTCTTTGTGTTTCTAAGGAAAATTGGACACCACAAACGTCTTCTTCTTTATTGGTTTATTCTACAGTTAAGGACAAACCCCAGGTTGTATGGCTTGAAGATGCAATATTAGAAAGTTAGGATAATTAATCAATTAATGAATTAAAAGGTGGCCTTCACATTTTTCTGTGGCATCTTATAATAAGGACATTGAAGGATCTTAATATTCTTTTGAACTCTTAGCCATTGCTTTGTTGAAGAAATTTTGATTTCACAATGGTTGGAATACTTTATTTTTGTTCCAACCCATTGTAAAATCAAAAGTTCTTTAACTGAGAACTTTTAGATATCCCAATTACTTATTTCAAATGAATTAATGGCTTAGGAACCTCCCATAATTCCCATCATTGGTAATATCGATAAAATAATAAGACAGATTAAATTTAGGATGAAAAACTCTATGTCTATGGAGATCCTCAGTCATCCAAGTCATAGTTGCCCCAAAGGTGCTTTTTCAAGAGGCAAATGGACTTCAAAGAACTCTTCAAAGAAATAACAAGGAAGTCCAGTTCCTCTTGAAAAAGGACACGAAAAACTCTAGGTAGCAAATTCCTGAGTTGAATATAGGCAACTGCAGAGAAAAACCAGACTTTCTATGAAAGATGCATCTGCCCTGAGCAGTGCCCTTGTTTCCAATAAACATGAGGAATTGGACTATTTTTATAGGAAACATACACAAACTAGGCAGAATTTTTGTTCCCATAAGAATGATCACCAACAATCCACAACTGGAATTGTCAACAGAGTGTACATTGGTTAGAGGTGATCTCTGTGAGTGTATTTTATTTTATTTTAGTTTATTGTCATTGCACCTCATACAACAAAATTAAATGCCATCTTCAGTGTACATTATAACTGTAAAAATAAAACTCACACATCCTTCACATTCTATACAATTGAATTGAAAACCCCTGAAATTGCATTAATATTGCACTGTACAGTAGAATTCAATATAGTTACTGCCCTGGGGTAGAAGCTGTTTTTCAGCCTATGTGTCCTTGTTTCAATATTTCAATAGCTTTCAATAATTAACTTTAAAGGCAAAGATAAAGGTTCCCCTCACACATATGTGCTAGTCGTTTCCTGCTCTAGGGGCCAATGATCCTCTCCGTTACAAAGCTGAAGAGCCAGCGCTGTCCGAAGACATCTCCATGGTCATGTGGGCAACATGACTAAATGCCGAAGGTGTGTGGAATGCTGTTACCTTCCCACCAACGTGCTCCCTATTTTTCTACTTGCATTTTTACATGCTTTTGAACTGCTAGGCTGGCAGAAGCTGGGACAAGTAATGGGAGTTCACTCTGTTACGTGGTGCTAGGGATTCGAACCACCGAACTGCTGACCTTTCTGATCAACAAGCTCAGCATCTTAGCCACTGAACCACCACTTCCTAATTAACCTTAAGAGTCCACAAAACTGGCCTTAGATTGAATTCTGAGAAAATAAGCTAGCAAAACTACACCTGTTCCAAACATTGACATATCCAGCTTGTGAATCAAAGATCATTAGGATGGAAGGATCAAACCATATAAATACAGGAGTAAATACAGGAGTTACAAAAAAATAAAGGTGAAGCAATTCTCTGTGGTTAGGTCTTTATCTGGGTCTGAAATAAACTGCTACTACAAACCATCGTAGGAAGCTCTCCTCTCCCTCTTCCTCAAAAACAATTTACAAGGTGTTCCTTAAATGAGCCATGGTGGCACAGTGATTATAATGCAGTATTGCAGGCTAATTCTGCCACCTGTCAGCAGTTTGATTCTCACCAGTTCAAGATCGACCCAACCTTCTTCCCTTCCAAGGTCGGTAAGAACACAGATTGTTGGGGGCAATATGCTGACTCTGTAAACCAGTTAGAGAGGGCTGTAAAGCACTGTGAAGCAGTATATAAGTCTAAATACTATTACTATAAGAGCCTCAGTGGCACAGTGGTTAGAGTGCTGTACTGCAGGCCACTTCTGCTGACTATCAGCTGCCTGCAATTTGGCAGTTCAAATCCCACCAAGTTCAATGTTGACTCAGCCTTCCATCCTTCCAAGGTGGGTAAAATGAAAACACAGATTGTTGTGGGCAATAGGATGACTCTGTAAACTGCTTAGAGAGGGCTGTAAAGCACTATAAAATGGTAGATAAGTTTAAGTGCTATTGCTAGTGCTAGTGCTACTTAACAAGAGCTTGTCCTCAGTATAAGCCTTCTCTGTATAAACATATGAAAAAAGTTTAAACCCAATATTTTATCAACACACAATAATTTAATGTATGAGGTTAGCAAGACAAGACAGAGACCATGAAAGAAAGCAAACCATGCCAAGTGGGCGATTCACCAATTCAACCGATTCCCAATGTATAGGAAATATTCGCAAAAGTTGCTTGTTGTGAAAACTCTTAATCATCCATGTCATGGCCGTCCCAAAGGTACTTTTTCCAAAAGGCAAACTGGACATTCTTTTGTTGCTGTTATTGTTTTGAAAACATTTCACTTCTCATCCAAGAAGCTTCTTCAGTTTTAATTGACTGGGGGGAAATGGGAGGATTTACATCCTTTGCAAGCATCTGGTCACAATAAAGGAGAATATTTGTAGCTCAGGGTTGACATGAGAGGTCCTTGGAGCTCTCTGAGCTTGTCTATTTTCTTGCAGATACTTCATTACCCAAACTACATAACTTCATCAGTGCTAATCGCTAATACTGACTGTGGAGATCAGGGGTGGAATTCAATTTTTTTTTTACCACTGCATACAGGGAGACATAGTGAGAGTGGTGAGAAATAACACACAACTAGCACACAGATACACTGTATAGTAAAATGTAGGTTTTTACTTCCAGTGAACAGTTAAGCAAAGTCCAACAAGCAGTCCAAGTCATTCATGGTTAAAGCAGTTTTCAGTCCAGGGATAATCCAATAACAAAGTTCCAGTATCAAAAACAGTTCAGTAACAGACTTACATCAAATCCAAGAATAACGATGATCAGCAACAGTCAATAGGGAAATGCAGGAACAGCAACACTCTCAGCAACAACAGAACAGAACAACCCAAGTTTCTGGCTCCATCTTATGGCCGTTTGAGGAACCACACCCAATTACAATTCTAGCATTCCCTTAAAGAGACAGTATTAAAATGTCTGTCCTGGTTTATATATTTTCCAACCCAACTGTTAGGTGACTTACATTCCTGACAAATACCACCCTTGATGATGATGTTATCTAGTTCAGGGGTCACCAACCTTTTGGACTTCAGGGACCACCAAACTCATAATTTTAAATCCCAGGGTCCACTAACCGGTTCTGTGGGCATGGCCTAATTTGTGGGTGTGGCTTGGTGGTCATGTGACTGGCTGGGCATAGCTTTTATGTTAATATTAAAAATATTTATATAAATATTGATTTTTTTATAAAAAAGAGCAACTTTTACCCCAAAACAGGCAAAGCAGGCAGGCAGATTGAGTTGCCTGTCCTGAGGCTGGGGCTGAAAGAAGCTCTTAAGGTTGATTCTCCAAAGAATCTGGAAAGAAGTCCCAAAGCGGCCAAGATTTTGGATGCTCTTTAGCTGTTCTCGCTCTCCTTTCTTTGATGTCCTGCAGGGATAGAATGGGGGTCAGTGCTGGAAGACAGACACCTCCAGATACCACCCTTTTGTATCAAGGAGGGCGATTTCATTTTTTTAAATGAAAATAGGCCTAGAGTACAAGTGCTATTGCTGGAAATCCTCAGGCACTCAACCGAACAGCAAGTTCAAGGATTCAGAACATTTTTCTCTCCTGAGCTTTGTCCAAGATTTTAATCCTTGTTGTAAATTGTTTTTCCTTTCCCCAAACATGTTGTTTATTTATTTAGCATATGACGATGTTACATTAGCCAGGAGGCTCCACTTCTGAGGCAGAGTAGTAGTTTGGCTGCCTGTTTGCTAGCTCTGTTTGGTTCACACTTGGGTACTTCCCAAGTGGGCGAGCTAACTCCACATCAGAAAGGAACATGAGCAGCTTTCTTGCAGTATCATCCAAGGCCCTCTCTTTTCACCAAAGTCACCTTAAAATGGGAATCGCAACTGGGAAGGTTCAGGGCCAGGGGGGATTTTAACTATACACATGAAGCACTGGCTCAACTCCTCACTGAAGAGGTACCTATTTATCTACTCGTATAGAACATACTTTCAAATTGCTAGGTAGGAAGAAGCTAAGGTGAGTAACGGGAGTTCACCCTGTTATGCAGTGCTAGGACTCAAACAAAGACTATCTCCAGTGTTATTAAGCCACCAAGTCACCATGCTTCTACTCTCCAAACATAGAAAGTTGGAGTATGGTTAGAATTCCTATGGGATTTGTGCTGGATTTATCCCTTGGATTCTTTGGGGCTACATGATGTGACCCTGGGAAGTCTTGTGAATGTGGTTTTGGTTACTGAAATGGGGACAACACACTAAATTGAGGGAATAAATATATGATGTATAAATATATGAGACCTTGTGTAAAAACAGGTTGATGCTCACATATCTTCAGAACCTTCCACGAATTGGCCCCTTGACTTGACCCTGCATTCTTAATTTTAATATTTCAAACTTAAACAAGAATAAATTAGCCATCTGCCGTGCAAAGTACCTGCTTCTTTTATATATAGTGTTTATGGGTTTACGTCTATTTGTGCACCACCTCCCAGAGTCAATCTACGAGGTAAGTGGATGGTTTGTAAATAGGACATACATACATACATACATACATACATACATACATACATACATACATAAATGCATACATACATATATAAACAAATAAGCAAATAAATTGTAGCTTTATAGCTGGTTATACTGGCCCCATGGACAGGTACTTAACAAACATGCAAGCCCTTTCTAGCAGCCATTTTATGAGTGAACCCAAAACTTGTTCCAAATATTCCAATTGTATCCTGAAGGCAGAGAGTTTGCATCTTGGGGTTGAGGATGGAAGCACTGTAACACAAGCACTCATGCAGGTTCGCATGCAAATGGAAGTAGAGGCTGAGAAGAACATGGGGCAAGACTTCAGATCAGCTTGTTTGAAAGTTATTCAGAAAGGATCCGGTGAAAGCAGATCCATCATCCTAAGACCTTTCCAGTGGGAAGTGAGGGCAGAAGGAAGAACAAGCTGCAAAAAATATTTCCTCCTTACTTACTTATCCAGATGATTCCAGACACCAGAAGAATTAAAGCAGTCACAGCCCCTATGATGACTCCTACATGGAGGCTCCTGTTGGCTAAAAGTAAAACAGAGTCTTCAGTCTTCAGGATAATATAACAGATATAACAGATAATTGGAGTTAGAAGGGACCTTGTAGGTCATCTAGTCCAACCCACCACCTAAGTGGGAGACCCTACACCATTTCTGACATATGTCAGCATTCCAAGGAATGAACTCATAGAAAGCAGAATTCCGAGGCAGGTGGACAATTTATTGGATACATCATATTGGCACAACTGGTGAAAACCAACTCTGAAAGTTCCTGCAATTTTCACCTGATTAAAAAATAAAAGTTCTCCCTTCCCACAAGTCATCAGTCACATTGTCCAATGGAAGTGCTGGCCAGTTGCTTCTCGCCCAGCCACCTGTTGGAATGTCCTTGGTTCCCACAGGAAAATCTTTTGTTTTGACTACAAATCCCCAATTGGCTATTTCCATCCTCTCTGTCCCTTCTTCTTCCATGCCTGAAGCCACAAAGATGGCCTCAGTCAGGTCCGCTTCAGGGTTGACATAAAGATCCTCAGCTCAAGGACAAAGCCTGGGCATAGATTTGGCACCTGGCACACCCAGAGGGTGCTCACTGCCAAGCAACTGTCATGAATTCCTCTCTAGTAGCTTTACCTCTGCCAAAGAACCATTACTCCTAGGATCACAACTGTAGAAACCACAACCATGCCTGGACTTGAATGCCTTTCGCACTCTACCATCCTCTAGCACCATGATGGCAAACAGGTGGCACACAGAGCCATTTGTGCGGGCATGCGAGCCCCAAGCAAACTTACCTCACTGCGCATGTGCCTGCCTCCCAGCTGATTTTCGGGCCTTTTTCAACCTCCCAGAGGCTCAAGGGAAGCCTCTGCAGCCTTTGGAAGCTGAAAAACAGGCCCATTTTGTCATTTCCTGTATTTCCAGAAATATCGGAAGTGATGAAACAGGCCCATTTTTCAGCTCCAAAGGCTGCAGAGACTTCCCTCAAGCCTCTGGGAGGCCGAAAAAGGCCTGAAAATCAGTTGGGTGACACGTGCATGCGTAGTGCAGGTAAGGGGGCAGCGGGCCATGCATGGAGGGGCGCATTGCCTTCTGGGTGCTGGCACATGAGCACAAGCACAATTTTCAGCACAGGAGCCCAAAAAGGTTAGCCACCACTGCTCTAGCACATTTAAACAAGGGTTAAGATGATGGAATCACCCATTTTCCTTCACTCACATGACACAAAAACACAAATTACCTACAGGGGTACAGTTCTATGGTTAAGATGACAGGTGATTTTACTACCGGTTCTGTGGGCGTGGCTTGGTGGGCTTGTGGGAATGGCAGGGGAAGGATACTGTAAAATCCCCATTCCCACCTCACTCCAGGGGAAGGATATACTGCAAAATCTCCATTCCCTCTCCACCCCACTAACCTGCTTTCCAGCTTTGTTCTCCTGTGCAGGGCAACAAAAGAAGACCCAGCCAATCAGCTGGCACTCGGGAGGCAGAGAATAGATGGGGGTGGGGCCAGTCAGAGGTGGTATTAGCCAGTTCTCCAAACTACTCAAAATGTCCGCTAATGGTTCCCCAGAACTGGTCAGAACCTCCTGAATACCACCTCTGAATACATTGATACAAACAGGTTGAGATTGAGGGTGGAGAGAACTACACCTGGTGAGCTAATTGTTCTGTCTTTGCACCAAGGGTGAAGTTCCCTTTCTAATTGCCCAATCCCTCATGGGTGAAAATTCTTCTTTACCAACCCCAGTCTTGCAGTTTCTCCTCAGGGTTTTCCTTCCAGGCCAAGACCAGGGGCTCCTGTAAGCTGCCGTGCTTTATGTGGCAGTTGAAGATGTCCCTCTCCTTGGGGTCGATCTCAATGATGAGCCTGACATAATAGGTCCCATCCGAGTTGGGGGCCACGTTCCTAAGGAGGGTCTCGTACTTGCAATCCTCTTTACCCCTCCTCCAGATGGCCTGGATCTCCTTGGGATAGAAGCCAAAGGCCTGGCAGATGAGGACTTCCACCTTGTCACTGGCAGTCTTGTGCATCACCCTCCCCACTGGGGGCTCTGCAAAAATAACAACAGCACACCTCACAGGATCTCTCCAACTACCAAGACAATGCAACATCTGGAAGAAGCTCGCGGAATTGCATCCCTGCAATCCCTTCTTTCTTGAATCTATACGATCCTCAAGAGGTGGACCTTGATGTTCCATAGGTGTCAGTCCTACTAGGTAGACCAGTCCAAGAAACCAATGACACAGAAAGGCTAAAACTACTTTTCCTGAAATTGACTATGATAATGGAATTTGATGCACAGTGCACCCTTTTCCATCTTATGGCCAAGTTCCTTCAAAGTATAATCTGTTTGTTGTAGACTTGAGGTATGTTTCACTTTTTGTTGGCCAAGGATCATGCATATGTCCATCAGTGTTATCTTCCTTACTGTCAGAATGTTTACAGTGTGACTATTATTATGAGACAACCAAGGAGCAAAACACAGGACACAGAGGCTTTATCTTTTAACAGTGGTTTATATATAAAACTACTACATACATACATACATACATACATACATACATACATACATACATACATACATACACGTGTTAGACAAATACCAGGCAAGCAAGCAATCTTCAACTCTACACAGAGAACTACAATGGAGAGAGAACACAAGGAGAGAGGGAAAGAGATGTCCTCACATGGCCACCCTTATATAGACAGCTTCTTAAAGCAGCAGTACCCTTCTGACTCATCCTCAATTCTTCATCTTGGCTTACAGCCTTACAGCAGCTGGTCATTACCTTAACACTTACCTTCTACACCAGGGGTGTCAAACTCAAGGCCCGGGGCCCGGATCCTGCCCATGGCGTGCTTAGATCTGGCCCATGGGGCTGCCCTGGAAACAACAAAAGATTGGCCCGCAGTGCCTCTGCCAGTGAAAAATAGAGCTTGGGCCTCTTGAGCTCCATTTTTTCTGGCAGAGGGTCCCAGGAAGCAGTTGCAGATGAAAACAGAGCTCAGGAGCCTGTTTTTGCTGGCAAAGCTTTCGGGCCATCACTCGCGCCCCCAACACGAGTGACATCAAGCTGTCTGCTCCCATCCTGCCACACCCACACCAGCCCCCCTGAGGTCAAAAACAACCCTGATGTGGCCCTCAATGAAATCAAGTTTGATGCCCCTATTCTACACTATTAATGTTGCATATAAGTGATTGCATAGCCTTGGTAGATGCCATACGCTAAATAAAATAAATCAATAAATACCTTCTACACAAGGCTTCCTTCCATGCAAGATTGAGTTTATGCTCCTTAAGGAGAACTACAGACCTCCTCCCATCCAGTGGTGGGATTCTACCGGTTCTAGCGAATCAGTAGTTCTGATGAGCAGTTGACCCTGCCCGCCCACCCCTGCCCTTTCCTGTCCTATATTTCCCTGTTTTTTTAGCTCAGCTGATTCGTGCAGCACAACAGATTGCAGTGAGTCAGCTGTTTTACTCACCAGCACTGACATAGAAGTTTTTAAGCTTAAAATTGGTGGTGGGGTTTTAACGCTGCGTGTGCGTGCAAAGCACGCACTCGCCGAACCAATTGTTAAACCAGTTGCATCCCACCACTGCTCCCATCCCACCAGCAGCATTCAAAAGTCCAGCCAAGAAAATTATGTAGTTGCATTCCCCTGCACTTACCTATCCTTTGCAGAGCTTCCTTACTGTAAGACAAGTAACTCTTCAACTGCTCAATACAGGTCTCCAAGTAGACTTTGTTTCTCTGGGACCATCCTGAATCATCCTCCCACTTCTCCTTGACCTTCTGGGCCTGGGGCTGAGCTGTCACCCATCTGAAGGTCTCACCGTCGAAGCTGATGGAGTCCATCCCATCATAGCCATAGTGCAAAAACCCTCTTTTGCTCCCGTCTTCCCTGAGCTCACAGCCCAAAATTGCCTGCCAGGTGTGAGACCCTGAAAGAGAGATTAGAAGGACTGACTTCCTCCCCAAGCCCCCCCCCAAAAAAGCTTATAGTAGAGTCTCAGTCTGATTCTTTTCCCTTCCAACACTTCTGGAGAAGGAACCATAAACTTCATGGTCCTTCTGGAGAAGGAACCATAATCTTGATTGGCCTCCATGTTGTACAACAGGGAGAAAAGTGAAGAATGCCTACACCAGTGATGGCAAACCTTTTTGTTGTGATGTGCCAAAAGCAGTCTACCCCGGGCTCCAGAGGCCCTCTGTAGGCTGAAAACAGGCACTTCCAGTATTTCCGGAAGGCCCATTTTTCAGCCTCCCGAGGCTGCAGAGGCTTCCCTCGAGCCTCCAGGAGGGTGAAAATGGCCTCAAATGGGCCAAAAATCAGCGGGGAGGTGCATGCATGTGCAGTGCAGGTAAGTTTGGCTGGGACTCACGTGTCTGCACAAATGGCTCTGCGTGCAACCTGTGGCACACATGCCATAGGTTCGCCATCATGAGCCTACAACAAACTTTTCCCATATCATGCAACGGCCAGTATTTTGGGTGAAGGAAAATAATCTGGAGTTTTTCTTTCTTTCAGAGGAAAGAAAAAAAAATCATCATCGTCTCCTTTCAGTGCTGGAACTTAAAAAGAGAAAAGGCAAAAATGCTGCATTTTGTAGCCTGAAGTTGGGCTATATGGCCCCGTCTCCCTTCCTTGTGAGATGGGGGTGGGCTGCTACCGATTCACACCGGTTTGGGCAAACCGGATGTTAATTTTACATCTGGTTCACTGAACCAGCAGTTGCAATGAATGGCTGGCCCCGCCCACCCACCCCACTCCTCCCCTCCCAGGAGTCTCCAAGCGGCCCATTTTGGATCCCAGGTAAGTGCAGGGCCCATGCAGAAGCTCGGGGAGGGTGAAAAATGCCCCCCCCCGAAGTTCCAGAAGGCCGGAAATGGGCCCATGACAACTCTAAAAGACCAGAGAAATATTGGCTATGGATGTGTCCCATTGGAGAATATACACCCAGGGGGTGGGGGGAAGACCAGGGTCAAGGGTGAGATGAATGATGTGTCTTAGAGTCGGCTGCACCCAGGTAGTGCCGGCATGTTACTCCTAATAAATCTTTTTTAAACTCTGAAAGATGCAGCTAGAGACTCATGATTTGAATGGGGGTGGATTGTCGGAGCCCTGGGAGCATGTTTCCAGCCTCCAGAGAGCCTTTGAAGCCCAGGGAGGCCATTTTTGCCCTCCCAGGGGCTCAAGTAAGGCCTTCAGAGCCCAGGGAGGATAAAAATACCCCCCATCATGGTGCAGGAGGCTGACTAGGCTACACCCACCATGGCCATGCCCACCCAGCAACCAGGTAGAGACCCAGTTGCTAAAAAATTTAAGCCCACCCCAGGGGTATGTTTCTCCCTCCCTCCCCCCTCCCCTCTTCATTTCTCCCTTGGAATAATAAAAGTCAACTGGAGGAAGAAACAAACACAAAGAAACCACCGTTTTGCCATACGCTCCTCAATTCATCTCGGAAAACCTGCTCAGCGGCAAGCAACATCTCATTCCCTTCTTTCCCCTGGTTGGGATCCTCCTTCTCCATCTTCTCCATCCAAGACACCAGAGGCTCCACTTTCCCAGTATGGCTGTCATAGCGAGCAATGGGCTGGTCATCCAGGTAAGCCTTGGAGAAGAATTGGGGCAGCCCCTGGTTGGGCTCTGATGCTTGCAGGTAGGAATACCACAGGGGATGCAAAAGGAAGCCTGGGAAGGAAGAAGAGAAAAGGGTCTAATTAGGGGCCTGCAGCTCCAGGCCATCCTCATTGCATCATCACACAGAAAACCCCCAAGATAAGCCCTTCAATCTGTTGCTGTTGGGTAGGAAACTTCCAGTGGGGGGCGGGGGGAATGGTGAATTGACACTATGTTAAGCTATTAAGTTTAGTACCTGGAACAATAAAGTGTACAATAGGCCAGAATACCCAACTGTAGTGGGTTAGTTAGAAAGTGCTGACTTATGCATGAGGCAATCTACACTATGATTGGTTGCCGTAAGTATAAAGGGGGAGTTTCCCTTTTTTCCCCGCCTTTTTTTTTTCAGGGTGTTCTATATTTTCTTTAATTTTCCTCATGATGTTCCTGTGTTCCTGAATATCTTGTGGTGTTGTTTTTTTTTTCCTTTCTGGGTGATGACAAAGACTGCTATAAATGTTGAATATATTTTTTATAGCAATAGCACTTATATGTATGGCTTCACAGTACTTTACAGCCCTCTCTAAGTGGTTTACAGAGTCAGCCTATTGTCCCCCACAATCGGGGTCCTCATTTTACCCACCTTGGAAGGATGGAAGGCCTAGTCAATCTTGAGCCGTTTTGTGGTTTGCTGGCAGCCAGTGCAGACGGCAGCAGAATCGGACAGTGGGGAAGAAAGGGGAGTCTGGAGAGGACTCAGATGAGGGCCCTGCATCCAATGCAGGGATGGGGCCAGGACCATATGAGAGTGGGGTACTGCCTTCAGAGTCTGGCAACAGTGAAGCAGAGGAACCAGGGGAGCCTGTTCCCAGTGCGCATGTGTGCAGAGCTGCTAGAAGGTGAGAACAGCTGAAACAAAAGGGGAGACTTGGAAGTAAGGCTGGGAGGTGATTGCCCTTCCCATAAGGGATAAAAGTCAGGCCTAAATGATGAAACCTTTGCAGGAAGCAAAGTAGTTCGATCAGTTCCCGGGTCCTCCTTGAAGCTCTGTGTAATTCGGTTGTTTTTTTCTTGTACTTTGGTTGGTTTCTTTTATAATTAACTCGATACTTCTGTTTTTGGCAGCACTTCACAGAACTGAAAGGTGTGTGCTTATCTTGGGGGACTGTTTGAGTTTAATTCTGGCTGAGAATGAAAACAATTCCCAGCATCGCAATAAAATAGGTCTTGTTTTTAAATTAAGTTTGTGCATAATTACAGTTTACGAAGCCTGGGTCAGAACAAGCTGGTCGGGATTGAACCCCTGAATGTGAGGAGAATCAGTCTGCAATATTAACCACTGTGCCACTATGGCTTCTATTTATAGAAATAGCAATTTATTTCCCACAACAATCTGGGTCCTCATTTTACTGACCTCAGAAGGATGAGAGACTGAGTCAACCCTGAGCAATCAGGATTGAACACCTGGCTGTGGGCATAATTAGCCTGCAGTACTGCATTCTACTATAACAGCTCTTTTATATATACACAAGTTTGTGTTAATGTCTCCAACTCCATCTGGACAGCTGCTGTGCAACTCCCTGACATTCTAAAATTGATTTGGGGCTCGGACAGGACCCTTCTAGCTGGAAGAATTCCCTGGATTTAAGGAGAATTTTGGAAATTGTCCCGCTTATCCACTAGATACCAACTCTGTGTGAGAAGGTAGCTGTTGTGGTTCGCCAGCAGCCGGTGCAGATGGCAGAGGTATCAGACAGTGAGCATGAAAGGGAACCAGTCAGGGAGACTGGCAAGGACTTGGATGAGGGTCCTGCATTGGATGCAGGGATGGGATCAGGGCCACTTGGGAGTGGGGTGCTGCCTTCGGAGCCTCCGGAGCCTGGTAGCAGCAAAGCAGAGGACTATGGGGAGCCTGTTCCCAATTTGCATGTACACAGAGCTGCTAGAAGGTGAGAGCAGCTGAAGCAAAAGGGCAACTCAAGAGTAAGGCTAGGAGGTGATTGCCTCTCCCATCAGGGATAAAAGTCAGTCCTCAATGACGAAGAGCTTTGCAGGAAGCAAAGCAGTTCAGTAATCTCCGAGTCCTTCGTGAATCTCTATACTCTGGTCGTTTTTTTCCGGGTTTTTGGGTTGATTTATGTTAGCCTTAATTGGACTTCTGTTTCTTGGAACATTCTGCAGCACTGAAAAGTGTGCCTCTTATCTGGAGGAACTGTGTCTAATTAGTTTTGGCAGGGAATGCAAGTAATTCCCAGCATCATATTAAAAAAGGTTTTACCTTTAAATTCAGTTTGTGTTTCATTAAGTTTGATGAAGCCTGGGTCAGAACAGTAGCAAAACAAAGGTTGTGCAGTTGGCTGGTGAGTTAAGCTGATGAGAGGCAGGTCTTACATTAAGTTTGCAGCTCTGGAGTAGCAGTACAGGCAGTCCTAAACTTACAACTATTTGTTTAGTGACCACTCAAAGTTACAACAGCACTGGAAGAAGTGACTTATAGTTATTTTTCACACTTATAACTATTGCAGCATCCCCATGGTCTAGTGTCTGTTGTATAAATAAAACTGTATTCAGTTATTTATCTATATGGTATAGTCTATAATTTGCATGTTAATGTGCCATAAAACAGTTAACTTGGAAAACAAAAAAGAAACACAGAGAGGTGGATCTGGAGAATTTTCTGGAGGGGAAAAGTCCCAGGAGATTCTAGGACTGTGGTGCAATAAAGTCCTGAGCTGGACTCGAGAAAAACATTGCCTTTTGCTCAGGTAGATCAAAGTGATGGCATGACAGGCTGCCAAGGTGAGACCTGCTTCTGAATTGTTGCTGAAAATTGTTGCTGAAAAAAGATCTTTTCCTCAAGATTTAACCCTGTTTTTTTGCCTGAAGGGTGGAGGCCAGGCTGAGGAAGGGGGGCTATTACCACCCACTTCTCCTGCGAGGTATTGCCAGTGTTGAAGGGAGGAGGGCAAACATCAAACAGGACAAAGTGCAGATGGATAGCAGATTGTTGCTAGGGAGAATGCAAATATATTGGGTAGTTTCCAATTTAGTTTGCATCTGGCACAAAAGTAAAATTGGATATCCAAATCCAAAAAGCTACACTCCCCATTTAATATGGCCAAGAAAAATAGTATACCTTAGTTTATTTACCAAACTTCAGCAAATACCAAACACTGAACAAAACTGAACAGAAGGCAAACAAAAGCAGGAGAAGAGAAGAATTCTAACAACTTTATATATCTATCTCTATCTATTTATCTATCCATCTACCTACCTACCTACCTACCTTCCTACCTATTATCTACCTATTGTCTATTTTTATCTCCATCTCAAGGGGTGCGGTGGCTCTGTGGCTAAGACGCTGAGCTTGTTGATTCAGAAAGTTTCGAATCCCTAGCGCCGAATAATGGAGTGAGCTCCCATTACTTGTCCCAGCTTCTACCAATCTAGCAGTTTGAAAGCATGCAAAAATGCAAGTAGAAAAGTAGGGACCAGTTTGGTGGGAAGGTAACAGCATTCCCTGCGCCTTTGGCATTTAGTCATGCCAGCCACATGACCACGGAGATGTCTCCGGATAGCACTGGCTCTTTGGCTTTGTAACAGAGATGAGCACCACCCCCTAGAGCCAGAAATGAGTAGTACGGATGTGTGAGGTGAAACGTTACCTTATCTCCACCTCTAATCTACCTACTTACCTACCAACGTACCTACCTACCTACCTATTTATACCTATCATCTATCTATCCAAAGCACAAAACCTTTGTGAGCCAGTGAAATCAATTCTGTGGGGTAATTTAGGTTTGTTTGTTTGTTTGTTTGTTTATTTATTTATTTATTTATTTATTTATTTATTTATTTATTATTTATTTATTTATTGCCTCTCTTCTCATCATAGGAAGCAGCCTTTGGTAATTATGGCCTCAATCCTTTAATGTATGTAACAGTAGCAGCATAGAGATGGAAAGTTGGACACCAGATGATCCCTTTCCTGTTCTCACCACAAAGGGTATAATTTGGTGGACCAGGATCAATACAAATAAAGTGAGGAGGCAAAAGGAAAGATGACCTTGGAGGGGAAGACAGATAACACCAAGTGGAAGAAGAAAGAGCCAGAAGAAGGAAGGAAGGAAGGAAGGAAGGAAGGAAGGAAGGAAGGAAGGAAGGAAGGAAGGAAGGAAGGAAGGAAGGAAGGAAGGAAGGAAGGGGAAAAAGAAGGAAATCAAAAGAAAGAAAGAAAGAAAGAGGAAAAAGAAGGAAATCAAAAGAAAGAAAGAAAGAAAGAAAGAAAGAAAGAAAGAAAGAAAGAAAGAAAGAGGAAAAAGAAGGAAATCAAAAGAAAGAAAGAAAGAAAGAAAGAAATCAAAAGAAAGAAAGAAAGAAAGAAAGAAAGAAAGAAAGAAAGAAAGAAAGAAAGAAAGAAAGAAAGAAAGAAAGAAAGAAAGAAAGAAAGAAAGAAAGAGGATAAGGAAGGAAATAAAAAACGAAGTCATCCTTTTTTCTGCAATAAAATTCCTGGAGGTGAGAGAGCAACCAACCAATGGAATAGCTTGCCTTCGGAAAAAGAAACAGGCCGACTGTTTGTCTGAATTGGTCACATAGGGTTTCCTGCTTGAGCCAGGGGTTGGATTAGAAGACCTCCAAGGTCCCTTCCAACTCTATTATTCTATATTCTAAATGGCTTAGAGTGACAGGAAGAAAGAAGGGATTTTTTTTATCCATTTTGTCACACGGTGCCTTCTTCCTGAGTTAGTTAGTCAGTTAACACAACACAACATAACCAACATCGTATGAACCAGTTTGTTTTGACCTGGAAATGTTTTTTTTTTTTAAATTTGAGAAGATGACAATCAACACAGTAAAAGGACACGACTGTTTACTGTATACAGTAAGACTATTTACAATAAATATGAATGACAGGTGTAGGCAACAGTTTGGCAGCAGGCTAAGTCTATTCCCCTCTAGTTTTCCTCCTCCACTCCCTTTCTCTCAGTCCCCCCTCCGCCATTTCTGGGTTTATCAAGAGAGAGTGTCAACTTTGGAAGCCCTATTCCACACTGCCACATAGCCTGAGAAAGTGGGAGGAGGGTGATTACAATTAAGTAGCTCTGAATAGACAAAATAAAACTCTTTTGTTGGTTCCAGGTCATTTAGTATGGCGCAGGATGAAATAAGGATCTTACTTTTGGATGGATCGTGATGCGATGATGACCAAGGGGGGATGGATTTGCAGTTTGGGAAATTGTGGAAAGCCCCCCCAAAATTTTTAGATTCGGGATTCCACAGATGTGGCAGGCGCTATTCTAATAAAGATACTTTTGAGATATGTTTGTCTCGGAGTTACTGATTGGAATGGAGGTTTGCTGGAATGCTAACAGAGAGATTGGACAGCCATTTGTCTGAAATGGTCTAGAACTATTTCAGGGGACCACTGGTGGTCCACGAGAAAATGTTGGTGGTCTGCAGAGAAATGTCACCCCCAAAGCAATTAATCCAGGCTGCGCGGGAACACAAGGCTGCACTGCCCACGTGGCCCGTGGGAACACAAGGCTTGCCTCACTTGCATTGCGAACAACACAAGGTAGTGAGGGGAGGGGGGAAAGGGCGGAGGGGGGAAACTTGTCCCATGTACCCCACACACCTTGCTTGGCCACCAGGCTGCTTCTTTCTTCTTCTGCTTTAGGGTGCATGTAAAGAAAGCAGAAAAAGTCTTTCTTTCTCTCCCCCAAACTCTGCCAGAAATGAGTCTTTGGGACCCTGCAAGGCAACCTGCTCCAAGAGGCTGCGCTGGCACAACAAGCCACACAAAGACTCATTTCTGGCAGAGTTTGGGGGAGAGAAAGAAAGACTTCTGGCTGCTTCTGCTGCTTTCCTTGCATAAAGCCAAAACTCACTCACTCATTTTCTTTCTCTCTCCCTCTCTCTCTCCCTCTCTCTCCCTCCTTCTGCCCCTCCCCCTGAGAATGGAGCTGAAGAAAATATCCTGCAATCCCAAATAAAGAATGATGGATCTGTAGGAAAACAGGATGGGGAATTTTCCTGCAGACATTTTTGGGGGATTTTCCCAGGGTCTCTGGTCCACAGGATTCAAAATTATGAGTTTGGTGGTCCAAAAGGTTTGCAATCCCTAATCTAGTCCAGCCCCCCCCCCCCCGAGCTTTCAAGAAGAGATTAGACTCCCATCTGTCAGACATGGTGTAGAGTCTCCCGCTTGGGCAGGGGGTTGGACTAGATGACTTACAAGGTCCCTTCCAACTCTGATTATCTGTTATCTGAGAAGCAAAACGTCTTCAAAGAAAAACCAGAAAGTACAGTTGCCTCTTGAAAAAAAAAAAAAAAAGCACCTTTGGGACAACCATGAACTGGATGACTGAGAAGCTCCATAGACATTTATGCCACAATAACATATCACTATTATTATTGTTATCATTGTTATTATTACTCACAGTCACCATTCCCCAGCAGGATGACGAAGGTGGCCACTGTCCCCAAGCCCATTAGGGCCAGCGTGCACACAGTCATAGATGCCAGGCAGTGATTATACTGTAGGGAAATCAAACATTTGCCTAGCACACACACACACACATCAAAAGAGGGGGCTCAAAATCTTCATCTGCCTGCCTCCATTCCACTCAGAGGCTGACTCCCGCTCCACTCCCGCTCCCACTTCCCTTTCTCCTCTGGCTGACCCGTTCTTGCTACCGACTGCGCCCCGCCCCGCCCCGCCCCATTTTTCTCAATGGCTGCTCGCTGATGACGCAAAGGAGTCAGATTGGGTGGGGGGGAAGAGGGGGCTTTGCGACTTCCTAAGTGATTAATTGTATTTCTCGCTGTTGTGTATATTTTGGAAGGGACTGTGGGTCTGAACAGTCTAAGGACAATGATGTTATCTATATATCTTATAGGATTTGGCAACTTAAAGAATCCCAGAATTCTTCAGCTAGTCGTTTGGAGATTCTGGTTTAGTTCGAACCTGGATTTTCCTAATCTGTCCTGTGTAGGGATTCAAAGTTTATTTTATTTTATTGTATTTATTTATTTGATTTGATTTGTCAATCTCTTACAAGATAATAGGTATAAGTATAAACATAGTTTTGAATACATGAAATGGATACATATAAGAAAAATAAAAAAGAAACAATAGGACAGGGACAGTAGGCACGTTGGTGTTGCTGTCCAGGTGCTGAAATTCTGGAAAAGAAACTTCTCCTTCAACAATGAATCCTTTTGGGGAGGAAGGGGGAGGAGGAAGGCTCGAGTTTGGGCAGAGCCAAGTGACAGAACCGGCATGGAGGAAAACTCGGCAGTATCTGGATTGTGGTTCTTCCTCCCCCCACCCCCAAACATCACTTTACTAACATTGTACTCAGTTGCTTAAGGTGATCGTGACTCACGCGAAGTGTTAATACCACTTTATAATGCCTTGGTAACGCTACACGGGGAATACTACATCCAGTTTGGGTCATCATGATGTAATGGTGAGACTGTACAAAGAATGTAGAGAAGAGCAACAAAGAGCATTAGGGGACTGGAAGCTAAAACATACGGAAGAACGGTTGCAGGGACTGGGCAAGGCTAGTCTAGTGAAGAGAAGGATCAGGGGTGACATGACAGCAGTGTTCCAATATCTCAGGGGCTGCCACAAAGAAGAGGGAGTCAAGCTATTCTCCAAAGCACCTGACAGCAGGACAAGAAGCAATGGGTGGAAACTAATCAAGGAGAAAAGCAACTTAGAACTAAGAAAACAATTCCTGATAGAATAATTAATCAGTGGAACAACTTTCCTCCAGAAATTGTGAATGCTCCAACATTGGACATTTTAAAGAAGAGATTGGACAACAGTTTGTCTGAAGTGGCATAGAGTTTCCTGCCTGAGAATGGGGTTGGACTAGAACAGGGATCGCCAACCTTTTGGACCTCAGGGACCACCACTCATAATTTTAAATCCTGGGGACCACTAATATGAATTTTGACTGGCGGTGGCTTGCTGATGTTTGTGGGAGAGAGAGAGAGAGAGATCTAATATCTCTCTCTCTCTCTCTCTCTCTCTCTCATACACACACACAAACACACAGAGGAAGGGATGAGATTCAAATTTCTTAACAGCTGGATCTTGTTAGTGGCCTAATTTGTGGGTGTGGCTTAGTGGTCATGTGACTGGCTGGGCATGGCTTGTATGTAAATATTATAAATATTTATGTAAATATTGAATTTTTTATTTAAAAAGAGCAACTTTTATCCCAAATAAGCCAAAGCAGGCAGATTGAGTTGATCACAGAATAAGAAATCAGAGTTCTATCTTTTTGCCATCGGGTACCTGAGTCTGTCACATAAAATTTGCTTGCAAGCAAACTCACAAAATTAACTCACAACACACCATGTATGTAAATATTGAATTTTTTATTTTAAAAAAGAGCAACTTTTACTCAAAATCAGGCAAAGCAGGCAGGCAGATTGAGTTGCTCACAGAATCACAGATTCATTTAGAGATCTGTGTTTCTGCCATTGGCTATCTGAATCTGCAACTGAATAATAGAACCTTCAGTCCTAAGGGAGGTTCGGCTCTGCTTAAATGCAGAGCCGAAGATCTAAAGATTAGCTAGAAAGCAAGAAATCCAATGGTTTCCTGCTTTCTAGCTGATCTAAATCTCCCAGCACAGCAGAACAGCTGATGGTTGGGGGGGGAGGAAAAATAGCAACTTAGCCAGCAAGTTTGCCAGGTAAGGAGTGAGTGGGCAGGGAGGGTTCCTGTGGGCCATGTGGGCAGCGCAGCCTTCTGTTCCTGCGCAGCCTGGATTAATTGCTTTGGGAGGTGCTCTGAGGGTGACATTTCTCTGCGGCCCACCAAAACTTTCTCGCGGCCCACCAGTTGGTGACCACTGGACTAGATGACCTGCAAGGTTCCTTCCAACTATGTTATTCTATTCTATTCTATTCTATTCTATTCTATTCTATTCTATTCTACTCTACTCTACTCTATTCTACTCTACTCTACTCTATATTCTATTCTATTCTATATTCTATTCTATATTCTATTCTATATTCTATATTCTATTCTATTCTATTCTATTCTATTCTATTCTATATTCTATTCTATTCTATTCTATTCTATTCTATTCTATTCTATTCTATTCTATTCTATTCTATTCTATTCTATTCTATTCTATTCCTATTCCTATTCCTATCCTATTGTATCCTATCCTATCCTATTCCTGTTCTATTCCTGTTCTATTCCTGTTCTATTCTATTCTATTCTATTCTATTCTATTCTATTCTATTCTATTCTATTCTATTCTGATGCAGTTAAATGTATAAATTACACACTTGAGGAAAAGTTATTAAACGGGGCTCAGCCCGAGGCACAAGGATGTCCAGTGAGTTTCTGGTGGGGAAGGAGTCATTCTGTGGGGGACGCGGCCCGGCCTAAATGTTTCTACCCACCTTCCTCTCCCTACTGTAAACTGCAAGTCCTGTGAGGCAAGTCCCTGGCTCTCACCCCTAAAAGCAAGAGGGGCGCCAGGCACAAAAGCATCGTCCCCGTGTGTGTCAGCGGCCACCGATTGCCACCAAATCTGAACACCGCCACCATCACCCCAGCCCCACCCTCTCCAGCCAGCTCATTCTAAATAGCTTAGAGTGACAGGAAGAAAGAAGGGAGGGAGGAAGAGGAGGGGGGAGAAAGAAAGATGATAGGAAGATAAAGATAGATAGATAATTGATATAAAGATAAATAGATAATAGATATAAAGATAAATAGATAAGATAAATAGATAAGAAAGTTAGATAATAAATATGATACATTATAGATATATAAACAGATATAAAGATAGATAATAGACATAACTATATATAACAGATAGATATAACGGTAGATAATAGATATAGATAATAGATATATAAAGTTAGATGATATAATAGATAATAGATATATATATAGATAATAAAGATAAATAATAGATATAAAGATAAAGATAATAGATATAGATACAATAAGAAACAGATATGATAGATAATAAATATGATAGATAAGATATAGAGATAAAGATAAATAGATAATAGTTATAACTATAGATAACAGATAGATATAACAATAGATAATAGATAGATATAAATAGAATTAGATATATAGATAATAGATAATAGATATAAATAGATAATAGATATAACTATAGATAAGTAAGATATAACAATAGATAATAGATATAAATAGATAATAGATATATAGATAAATAGATAAAGATAAATGGATAATAGATATAAAGATAAAGATAATAGATAGATATATAATGATAGATAAGAAACAGGTATGATAGATAATAAATGAGATAAGATATGAAGATAAATAGATAATAGATATAACTATAGATAACAGATAGATATAACAATAGATAATATAAATAGATAATTAGATAAAGGTAGATAATAGATATAAATAGATATAACTATAGATAAGATAGATATAACAATAAAGATAATATAGATAATAGATATAACTATAGATTGATAAGATAGATATAACAATAGATTATATATATAAATAGATAATAGATATAAAGATAAATGGATATAACAATAGATAGGTGATATGATAAAGACAGATACACAAAGATAGACGGAGAGAGGGAGGGAGAGAGAGAGCGAACCATCCGTGGGGAAAACAAGGATCCCTCGGCGAAGGAAAGACGTTGGGCTGGTGGTGAGTTTCTGAAGCGGTAAAGCCCAACTTTCGCCTTCCACTCTAGATTTAAGTAAGCCCTGGAGCGGAAAAGACGAAGCGGCTAAGAGCAGCTCTGTCTCCCATTACTAGAAAGCGCTAAGAAGGGCAGGGCAAGAGCAACGGCTGGAGTTTGCGGGGCGGGCGGAAGGCGAAAGATTGCAAACGGGCGGGGCGATGGAGACCAATCAGCAAGCGGGAGAGGAAGTAGAGATCAGCCCAGCGGCCAGGCGCGGAGGAGGAGTCGCTTGGAGAGCGGCGTTTTCTCTTGTTTTGCTCGTTTTAACCCGCACGCTCCAGTTCTTCGGCTGCACTTCGGAGCTTTGCCGATTCTCTTCCTCTTCCTCCTCCTCCCCTCCTTCCATAACCTTTGAAACAAGCCATTTTTAAATATATATGTGTGTGTGTGTGTGTGAGTGAGTGAGTGAGTTAAGTTAGTTATTCAGCTTTGTTCGGGTATTTTCCCACGTCATCATAGCTTTGTTCGGGTATTTTCCAGACGAACACAATACAGAAGCCTGATGATGGCAGATGAGATTCTGCCGAAAAGTTGCTACAACTTTAAAAGCACAACTATAATGACGTGGGAAAATACCCTAACAAAGCTGAATAACATACATGTAAGTACCCGCGAAAACTTAAGAAAACAAACAAATATATATATGGATGAATATTTTGTAGACTCAGAACCATCAACCAATGGAACAGTTTTTCGGGGGGGGGGGGGGTTGGACTAGATGACCTACAAGGTCCCTTTCAACTCTGATTACTTGTATGTAAAGTTGATGGAGTTGGCTGACCTGGCGAAATTGACCACTATGATTAAAGAAAAGAACATAAGGACTTTGGTTTCCACATGGACTTCTGAACTTCGTGCTTGAGGCGGAAAAGAATGAAACTCTGACTTTGGGTTTTACCGCCTTGTTCATCCTATTCTGGAAAAGTAAAAAGTTGTGATTTGATGTTTGTTAATGCCTTATTTTACCGTTGGAATGCTTCTTCTTTCTTCCTTTTCCCCCCTATCATTTCTCACTTTGCTTCCCCCCCCCCCCACCAACGCCTTTTCTATGTACTTTTGCATTTTGTATTTTACAATACTTTATACCTCAGTCAAAATGTTAAACTCGGATATGTTCACAGCCTTCATTTGTAAAAAATAAAATAAAATAAAGGTGGGATACAAATTAATGAACAATGTGACAAGCAGTGAGTGTTCTCCCTGTCTTAAAAACACTTGGATACATATTTTTTTACTTCTGCAGTAAAAAACAAAAACACATTGGATTAGATTGGTTTCCTGCCTAGGCAGGGGGTTTCTTTCTTTCTTTCTTTCTTTCTTTCTTTCTTTCTTTCTTTCTTTCTTTCTTTCTTTCTTTCTTTCTTTCTTTCTTTCTTTCTTTCTTCATTTTATTTTATTTATATTGCCGCCTATTCACCCACAGCTACTCGAGGTGGCTTACACAATGTGAAACCATATTTAAAACAAAAAATAAAAACAAAAAGAACCAAATAAATTAGTAAAGTACACTAGAACAAAATTGTACAAAAACAAAGTTGGACTAGAATGACCTCCAAGAGTCCCTTCCAACTGTTATTCTATTCCAGCTTTAGACTCCCCCCCCAACTGGTTTTCCCGCCAAAACAGGAGGTCAAAAGTGAAAATCTAGCGGGAAAAGATTCTTGCAGGAGCTCAACTTGGGCGCATATCGGCTGCGTGCATGCTGTTCCACTCTGCACCCCTCTGGCTCCTGGGGGTGGCTGTGGGCGTTATCCTGCTGCGGGGAAACTGCTGCAGTGAGTAACGCAGGGATCGGGGAGGGGACGAAACGCGGGCTGCAGCTGCCTCTCCGACCTTTCCCGCTTCTTTACCTGCCAGAGATGCGTTTCTGGCGCTCCGCCAATGCCCAGAAGGACTGCGCGGACCTGGTGGGGGTGAGGGGCTTCTGGGTGGGAGAAAATGTACCTCGGAGCACCGACCGACATTTGTCTTCTTGCTCTGCCGTTCAGCCTTCTCAATTAAGCGCCCTCCCCCCCACCTTTTTCAGCCGTCTATTCAGTACTCCTTCAGTCCCGGAGCTTCGATCACCCAAGACGGTCCAGTCCCGGAGCTCCCTCCGCCTTAACGTTAATTGTTGCACGTGTGGAATCTTGGCTTTCTTTGCTGCACGCGTGGAATCAGGGCTTTTATTGCTGCACGCGTGGAATCTTGGCTTTTATTGCTGCACGCGTGGAATCTTGGCTTTTATTGCTGCACGTGTGGAATCTTGGCTTTCTTTGCTGCACGTGTGGAATATTGGCTTTTATTTTTGCACGTGTAGAAACTTGGCTTTCATTACTGCACTTGTAGAGTCTTGGCTTTCCTGCCGTTGGGGAGGGTATGTGTTCTCTGGGTTTTCCCCACTTTCACTTTTTCTCTTTTCCCCCCTGCTCTGATCTTCACTGAGTTGTTCATCAGTCAGGGCAGAGTCTTCTTGCACAAACGTAGCGTGTTTGGTGTGTGTGTGTGTGTGTGAGAGAGAGAGAGAGAGAGAGAGAGATGAGAGTTAGATAGTTCTTGGACCGCTGGAACGATTAATCAGTGGAACAACTTGCCCCCAGAAATTGTGAATGCTCCAACAGTTTTTAAAGAAAAGATTGAGCAGCCGTTTGTCTGAAATGGTATAGGGTTTCCTGTCTGAGCAGGGGGTCAGACTAGAAGACCTCAAAGGCCCCTTCCAGCTCTGTCTTTTTTAAAAGCAGCTCATGAGGTCAGAACTAGTTCTAGTACTCCAGCCAGCTGATACAGAAACTCCCATTTCCAAGTGATCCCTTTAGCTTTTTTTAGGGTCATTCAAACTATCTTGGGGAATTGTCCCCTTCCAGGTTTACAAACAGGACTGTTAAAATGCCACCAATAAATTTGAGCTTGCTTGTTTTCTTGCAGATGTTTCATTACCCAAAGTAGTGTAAGGTTTTTCAAGTGCAGCTCTTTGATAGATAAGATAGATAGATAAGATAGATAGATAAGATAGATAGATAGATAGAATTTTAAACAGATATAATTCTTTTATTGGCCAAGTGTGATTGGCCACACAAGGAATTTATCTTGGTGCAAATGCTCTCAGTGTACATAAAAGAAAAGATACATTCATCAAGAGTCGAGAATCATAAGGTATGACACTTAATGATAGTCATAGCTTACAATAAGCAATCAAATCATACTAGGAAACAGTCAATATGAATAGTAAGGATACAAGCAACAAAGTTACAGTCATACAGTCACAAGTGGGAGGGGATGGGTGATGTGATGAGAAGATTAACAGTACTAGTTGTTGAGGTAATTCCCCGTTAGGAGAATGAGCGCATATAGGGAGACGTATTTGAGAGAAGTGTTTGAATAATACACACACAGTACACAGATACACCGTACGGTAAATGTAGGTTTTTACTTCAAGAAAGGTTTAAGCAAAGTCCAAAATAAGCAGTCCAAAGTCATTCACAGGTAAAATCAGTCACTTTTCAATCCAGGGATAATCCAAATATTAAAGTCCAGTGTCAAAAAACAGTTCAGTAACAGACTTACATTAAATCCAGTAATAGCAGTCAATTAGAAGAAAATGGAGGAACGGCAATATTTTCCAATATTAGGAAACAAAGATACTCAGACACACTCTCTTCTGAGACTAAGACTAAACAACCCAGGTTTCTGGCTCCATGTTATGGCTATTTGAGAAACCACACCCAATTGCATGGTCTTACATTCCCTTAAAGATATAGTACTAAAATGTTTATCCTGGTTTATATATTTTTAACCCAAATACCTGTTAGGTGACTTATATTCCTAACAGTAGTGCAGACTTAGTAAATAGTTGGACAGTGTTGAGGGAATTATTTGTTTAGCAGAGTGATGGTGTTCGGGAAAAAACTCCTTGCGTCTAGTTGTTCTGGTGTGCAGTGCTCTATAGCGTCATTTTGAGGGTAGGAGTTGAAACAGTTTATTTCTGGGATGTGAGGGGTCTGTAAATATTTTCACAGCCCTCTTTTTGACTCGTGCAGTATACAGTTCCTCGATTGAAGGCAGGTTGATAGTACTTGTTTTTTCTGCAGTCCTAATGACTCTCTGAAGTCTGTGTCTGTCTTGTTGGGTTGCAGAACCAAACCAGATAGTTATAGAGGTCCAGATGACAGAATCAATCATTCCTCTGTAGAACTGGATCAGCAGCTCCTTGGGCAGTTTGAGCTTTCTGAGTTGGCGCAGGAAGAACATTCTTTGTTATGCTTTTTTGATGATGTTTTTGATGTTAGGTGTCCATTTTAGGTCTTGTGACATGATAAGTCCAATGAAACTCTGAACACACCACTGATAATCAGTTTTATTTCTCTGATC
The DNA here is from genome assembly GCF_049901735.1 of Notechis scutatus. Lineage (NCBI taxonomy): Eukaryota > Metazoa > Chordata > Lepidosauria > Squamata > Elapidae > Notechis > Notechis scutatus. The sequence goes on from NW_028263156.1 coordinate 124,710, forward strand.
AGAAAATAAAAACTGGGCGACCTTTTAGTCTCCCACCTTAAAAAGCAAGGCAGAGAGAAAGAGAAGCAGGCGCATGTGCAAAAACTTTTTCTTGAACTTGTATAGCTTACACCAGGAGTCACCAACCTTTTGGACCCAAGGGACCACCAAACTCATAATTTTAAATCCCATGGACCAGAAACCCTGGGAAAATCCCCCAAAAAAGTCTTCAGGAAAATTCCCCAATCTGTTTTCTTACCAATCGATCGTTCTTTATTTGGGACCACAGGATACCGTCTCCAGCTCTGCTCGCAGGGAGAGAGAGAGACCTTTGGCATCATGCAAGGAAAGCACCATAAGCAGCAGAAGTCTTTCGTTCTCTCCCCCACGCTTTGCCAGAAATGAGTCTTTGTGAGACTTGTCATGCCGGCGCAGCCTCTTGGAGCAGGATGTCTTGCAGGGTCCCTCATTTCTGGCGGAGTTTGGGGGAGAGAAAGAAAGACTTTTGCTGCTTTCCTTGTGTGCAGCCAAAAGCAGCAGAAGAAAGAAGCAAAAAGAAGCAGCCCAGTGGCCTAGCCAGGCATGTGGGGTGAGTGGGGCAAGTTCCCCACCTCTGCCCTTTCCCTCCTCCCCTCACTATCTCATGTTGTTCACAATGCAAGCGATGCAAGCCTTGTGTTCCCACAGGCCATGTGGGCGGCGCAGCCTTGTGTTCCTGCGCAGCCTGGATTAATTGGCTTGGGGGTGACATTTCTCTGTGGACTACCAGTGATCCCCAGCCCACTGGTTGGTAACCACTGGCTTACACAGCTTGCAAAGACCCGTCATTGCTATGGAAACATTATTTCATATCATGCAAAGCTCATGAAATTTTCTCAGTGCTTTTGCAAACAAACTTTACTTAGAAAGAAATACATTTTAGCCCAAAGCTTCGTTTCTCACATTCTAAGTTGCTGGGAAGAACACATTCTAAGTTAGTTGCAGCAAGCAGATTGATGCATTTTTGCGTTTCTCAAGCAGTTACATTGCTAGGCTAAGGTTGGCAGTTCACTTAGAAGTTTTTATCTCTGCAGTTGGTTCAGCTGCTAGCTCAGCACAAGTTACAATGGAGATCAGCCCAGCCTAGCAAGGGAATCAAAGATTGAGCCAGGCACACACTGTATATGCTCTAATCCTTTCAGTAGGTAACATCATCAGTGCAAGCAGTAGCACTGATGATGTTACCTACTTTGGGTAGTAAAACTGAGTAGTGAAACATCTGCAAGAAAACAAGCAAGTTCAGGTATCACCAAGGATCTCTCATTTCAACCCTGAGCTACAAATATTCTCTGTCAACCTGCAAAACAACTTCAACTGAAATGATGTTTCATTTCTTGGTTGCCATTCAAGGGGGAGGGGACACTTAGGAATGTGGTGCCTCAGTTGGCTAGTGTTCTGACCTAGGCGTCCCAAAAGCACGAAGCCGACTCCTCATCCTGATAAAAGCCCATTTTATTTAGGTTAAAGGGAATTCCTCTCCAGCAAAGTCCCGGCCAACAGTCTTTCAAGAGATTTCACAACTACAGACCTTTATCAGGCTTGGAGAGCTGCCAGGCCGATATCTTCCAAACACCACTCTGTAGAAGACAATACTTGGCAAGAAGTCAGGAACAGATCTTCACCCTAATGAATTGAACTCATTGTCTCCTGCAAACACCTTTCACTCCTCTTTATTCCCTATGGGAGAGGCCATTCACCATCCACCTGTGGCTTTACTCCTGAGTCAACTCTTGTTCCTTAGCTTTTCCCTTCTCCTGGCAGCTCTGCACATGAGTACACTGGGAACAGGCTCCAGCTGTTCTTCTGCCTCACTGATGTCTGACTCCAAAAGAAGCTGATAACTGCCAGACGGCCTGGCCCCATCTCTGCCTCCGATGCAGAGCACTCATCAGAGCCTACCCCATACTCCAAGACTGGCCCATGTTCCTCCCCAACCTCCTCACTGTCCAAATATGCTGCCAGCTCGGTTGGCCGGTAGTGAGCCACAACAGCTAGTCACAACCTAGTGTGTGAACCAAGATCATGTCATTGGATACCTGTCAGAGCCAAGTGGGAACCTGTGACTGAACTGATTGGCCCATGTGACCTAGGAGACCTGGAGGGTGAGGAGGGAAATCCTATTCTTTTAACTATTCCCATGTGGGAATAATTTAGAGCTAGTTTCATCTTTCTAAGTGCCGATATGATGTACTCAATAAAGGGATACTTGAACCTGAGCCACTTTGGTACACAAATTACTTCTCTCTGGAAACAAATACTGTGGGGGTAAGACACCCCTAACATCCCTTGGGGTGTGTGTTCTATTAAGATATAACCTGTTGTGCCTTAAAATGGCTTCTACTGTACAGCACTGTGGAGTTGCCATAGTAACAGCTTCACGGTACTTCACAAGGGGGCTCTCTCTGGTAAGGGGGAAAATCCAACATTAGAAATTACATTTGTATCAGGGCTTTTCCTATCTAATACAGGATTAGGATAAATAAATACCAAGGCAATGCCGTGTTATCGGCTTTGGTACCATAAATCAAAAGAGGGTTACTGATGATAGTGAGGTTCAGAGATGGTCCCGAGTTGTAGATCTCCTAATTCTGACCCTTTACCACAACCCTTTCCAGGCTCTTCCAAACATTCCCTGTCTTATTCCTACCTTCAAGTGTCAGGGCCCAGCCAGGAGCTCCCTCAGTTTCTCTCCATGGTCCACTTGGATGACCAGCCCATCGCTCGCTATGACAACCACACCAGGATGTTCGAGCCTCTGGTGCCCTGGATGGAGATGGCGAAGATGAAAAGCTATCTGGACCCTGACTGGGTATTCAGGGCTGACCTGAAAAGTCCACAAAATGGCCACCCCCAAAATGAAGGTGAGCAGGCAGATTCTTCCCTTCAGCCATGAATTCACTCTCAATTACTCACCTTCCACATCCTGTTGTTTCAACTATCAAGCAAAGAAACAACTTGCCACAGATTGTGGAATGGAAGCAGAATGACACCTACCCACCCACCCACCCCAAAAAACACACACACACACACTCCACAAAGACAGGACAAAGCAGCTATGAAACCACCCACACATGCATTGCAGGAATCATATCCAAGTGCCAGGAATTCTTTTGTCTTTTTTGGTCTCCAAGGATGCAGAGATAGCGATGTCATATTTTTCTTGGGGGAGGGGAGATAGATAAAGGGAAAAACCCATTCACACACCCACACACACACACTTTCTATTTGTGAAATAGTTTTGTAGCTGTTGACAGTCAAATTTGTGCCTTCTTCATCTAAAAAGAGATTGAAACTCCTGATGAGGGGGTGAGAAGGGAATGCGTGGGGGGAGGAATCTCCACCCTTTCCAACCTCACTGAGTTTCTACTTCAGGACTTCACACCTGGCAGGCGATTTTGGGCTGTGAACTCAGGGAAGATGGGAGCAAAGGAGGATATTTCCACTATGGCTACGATGGGATGGACTTCATCAGCTTCGACAGTGAGACCTTCAGATGGGTGACAGCTCAGCCCCAGGCCCAGAAGGTCAAGGAGGAGTGGGAGGATCATCCAGGATGGTTCCAGGAAAATAAACTCTTCCTGGAGGAGACTTGCCCTGTGTTGCTGACGAAATACCTGTCCTTTGGGAAGGAAGCTCTAGAGAGGACAGGTGAGTCCATTGGAGAAGAAACCTTGTGTCAGGGTTCCGACGGATGCCCTAATTAATTCATGAGCCTCGAGCCAAGTTTCCAAAGAAATCCAATTATTTATTAGGAGCAACATGTCAGCACGTTTCCCAAGTGCAGTCATCTCTGCCCAATATAATGTACTGTTCACCTATTAACCTGTTTCCCCGCTCCTCTCAGGGTGTGTCATAAATCATATTCTCCAACAAAGCACTTTCGGGGGGCTGTGGAAAACACACCTCTCCAGCTGGGCTTGATAACTTGAGACACAATCTGGAGAAAGGTATGCATGGATCTGGTCATAGCAATGAACTGCTCCATCAGATCTCTTCCCCGCTCCTCCTTATGGCCACTCAAGAGCAAGCCAGGAATGCTTTATGAGTTGAACCCTTGGGGATCTCTCTAGGCTGGACATTTGAGGATGCAGGTGGGAAGGGAGGCCCTATTTTGGAAAAAAGCCAACCTTGTGTTGCCCCTGGCTTCCCAGGGGGCTCTAGCATGTCTAAATTTTGAAGCCTACTAGATGTTCAGGAGAGAAGCAGAGAGAGTGTGAGACAGGCCGAGTCACAGGAGGACATTCCTGCTCTGAACTCATTTTGTTTCTTGGTTTTTTCAGAGCCCCCAGTGGGGAAGGTGAATTCAAAGGTGGTGGATGACAGCCTGGAGGTCCTCACCTGCCAGGCCTTTGGCTTCTACCCCAAGGAGATCCAGACCACCTGGACCAGGGATGGAGAGGCCTGTGTCTACGAGACCCTCCGTAGGAATGTGGCCCCCAACTCAGATGGGACCTATTATGTCTGGCTCAGCATTGAGATTGACCCCAAGGAGAAGAACCATTACTGGTGCCATGTGATGCATGACGACTTGCAGGAGCCCCTGCTCTTGTCCTGGAAGAAGTCAGGTGAGAAACTGCAACATCCGGGTAGGTAGAAAGGAATTAGCACCCATGTTGGAAAGAATGAGGGGAAAAAAGGTCTCTGCTAAACCATCTCAAATCTTGAGATGCAGAGTATGAAACATCCCCATAGAGCCTTCTGCTGAGATGATGCTAATGGTAGAGCCCCCACATCAGGGGTGGTATTCAGCAGGTTCTGACCAGTTCTGGAGAATCAGTAACGGAAATTTTGAGTAGTGCAAAGAACCGGCAAACACCACCTCTGACTGGTCCCATCCCCATCTATTCTCCGCCTCCCGAGTCCCAGCTGATCGGCTGGGTCTTCTTTGCTTGCCTTGCACAGGAGAACGGAGCTGGAAAGCAGGTTTTGCAATAACTTTCCCCCAGGAATATAGAGAGGGAATGGTGATTTTGCAGTATATCCTTCCCCTGGAGTGGGGTGGGAATGGAGATTTTACAGTATCCTTCCCCTGTCATGCCCACCAAGCCACGCCCACAGAACCAGTAGTAAAACTTTTTGGAATCCCACCACTGCCCCACATCCCAACCTTCCAGTAAGAGCCATATGGCTCTTGGCTTCCATGTGGCTAATGGCTTCCAGAAAGAAACATTATTAATACGAGTTGTAAGGGAAGCAAAAAGGGTGCAGCAGAAGCCAAAAAAGCCAATGCTTTTTAAAATTGCATTAACAGAGGGACTCAATCAAGATCATGTAGAATAGAATAGAATTCTTTATTGGCCAAGTGTGATTGGACACACAAGGAATTTGTCTTCGGTGCATAAGCTCTCAGTGTACATAAAAGGTATAAGTGATAAATCATGATCATAGGCATCATAAATACATTCCTCATGAATCATAAGATGCAACACTTAGTGATAGTCATAGGACACTAAATAAGCAATCATACTAGGAGACTAAATAAAAAAATATAAATTGTAAAAACAAAGGCAACAAGGTTATACTCATAAGTAGAAAAGGAGATAGGTAATAGGAAGGATGAGAATAATAATAATAATAATAATAATACGGTCTTAATAAATAGTTTTTTTAGTAAAACACTTTGTAAAACACCTTGACAGTGTTGTGGGAATTACCGGTAGTTGTTTAGCAGAGTGATGGTATGCGGGGAGAAACTGTCCTTGTGTCTAGTTGTTCTGGTGTGCAGTGCTCTGTAGCATCGGTTTGAGGGTAGAAGTTGAAACAATTTATGTCCAGGATGTGAGGGGCCTGTGGATATTTTCACAGCCCTCTTTTTGACTCGTGCAGTATACAAGTCCTCAATGGAAGGCAGGTTGGTAGCAATGTGAGGTACTAATTCTACTCTATAAAGCCTTAGTAAGGCGACACCAAGAGTACTGCATCCAGTTTTTGTCACCACACTATAAAAAATATGTAGAGACTCTAGAAAGAGAGCAGAGAAGAGCAACCAGGATGATTAGAGGACTGGAGGCTAAAACATATGAACTGGGCATGGCTAGTCTAGTGAAGAGAAGGACCAGGGGAGACATGATAGCAGTCTTCCAATATTTGAGAGGCTGTCATAGAGAGGAAGGGGTCAAGCTATTTTCTGAAGTGCCTGAAGGCCAGATAAGGAATAATGGATGGAAACTGAACAAGAGAGATTTAACCTGGAAATAAGGAGAAACTTTCTGACAGTAAGAACAATCAACCAATAGAACAGCTTTCCCTTGGAAGTTGTGGGAACTTCATCGTAAAGTAGACTAGACTAAGAATAGAATAGAATAGAATAGAATAGAATAGAATAGAATAGAATAGAATAGAATAGAATAGAATAGAATTCTTTATTGGCCAAGTGTGATTGGACACCCAAGGAATTTGTCTTGGTGCAAATGCTCTCAGTATACATAAAAGAAAAGATACATTCATTAAGAGTCAGGAATCATTAGGTACAAGACTTCATGACAGTCATAGGGTACAATAAGGAGTCAAATCATACTGGGAAACAGTCAATATAAATCGTAAGGATACAAGCAACAAAGTTACAGTCATACAGTCACAAGTGGGAGGGGAGGGATGAGAAGATTAATAGTAATAGTAGTGCAGACTTTATAAATAGTTGGACAGTGTTGAGAGAATTATTTGTTTAGCAGAGTGATGGCCTTTGGGAAAAACTGTTCTTGTATCTAGTTATTCTGGTGTGCAGTGCTCTATAGCGTCGTTTTGAGGGAAGGAGTCTCCACCCTTTCCCCCCTTCCCTCACTACCTCATTTTGTTCGCAATACAAGCGACACAAGCCTTGTGTTCCCACGGGCCATGTGGGCATCACAGCCTTGTGTTCCCGCGCAGCCTGGATTAATTGCTTTGGGGGTAACATTTCTCTGCGGACCACCAAAGTTTTCTCATGGACCACCAGTGATCCCTGGCCCACCAGTTGGCGACCACTGGAGTATAAGACCTCCAAGGTCCCTTCCAACTCTTACTATTCTGTGCTCTAATCAGAAATGTGTTTCTCCTCCTTTAGCCAGAGAGAGATTTGGTCTGCTGGCGATCATCCCTCTTGTCCTGTTGCTGGCTTTGATGATGTTCCTTTGGAAACGTAAGTGAACTGGAAATACCCTGGTGCTGATGGGTGCCAGGACCCTCCCTCCAAAAAACCCCCTTCCCATAAATACCCAAAAGTTCTTTTTTTCCCAACAGACAACTGGACTTTCTATTGTTGTTGTTTTCTTTTGTAGGAAGTTAAAACCCACCCCCCTCCTAGAAAAATGAAAAATTTTAGGATATACTAAAAGGGCAGAATATTTCCCCTAAAAGAGAGGTAGAAACTCAGAGAGGCAGAAACTCAGCCCCACTCCCACCTTTGTTAATGGGCCATTAAGGCCTGGGCCAGTCTACTGTACATAACAAAGACCTACCTCCTTCAGGCAGAGCCACTCAATTGCCCTTCACTGCACCACCCAGCAAACTATTGCTGATTCAACCAAACTTAGCACATAGACAACCTACAAAGCTAGTGGTGACCTCTGACAGCAACCAATTAAGATACATTTCTTTCCCCAGGAACAGAAAGCAAGTTCAAAGCCCAACAGAGGGTATAAATATATCTCACTCTCCACTCCATGTAGTCAGCTGCCCAGAATCACACATGCTTGGTGGTTCTGCTTCACCAATGAACCATCTTTCCAATCAGCCTCCATGTTTCTAGTATCTTTCTTCCCACTTGGAACTGAACCCAGAAGGACATTTCTTCCAAAGGGACTTCCTTGGTTTTTTTGGTTTTTTTCCCCACTTTGGAAATGTTTCGTGTCTAACCCAAGAACCTCCTTCTTTAGTTCGAAGTTCAGTTCAGTTGTTCAGTTTCTAAGGTTTTTGGCCAAGAAGCAAAACATTTTTGAAGAGAAAAAAAAAACCAAAGAAAATCCAGCTGCCTTTTGGGGGGAGGGGAGGGGAAGCACATTTGGGACAGCCTGGATGATTGATAATCTCTATAAACATCCTGCCATAAAGAGGCAGAAGGGAAGGGCAACCCAAGTAACCATTTCGTTCTACAAATCTCTCTGTCCATACCTGCCTTCTTGGAATTTAGCTCAAGGACCGCCTATCCGCCCACCTGTTAAGCCAGGCAGGAAGCAAAATCTTGCCAAAGCCTGAGGAGAAGTACAAACTTCTCCAACTGCCACTTTTAACAGCTTGATTCATTAAGGCAGATCCTTTTGTAGTTTCTTTCACTGAACTTTTAACCCATTCTGGGCACCTCTCCTCTCTTTTGCAATTGTTTCGTAAGAAGCTTCTCTTCCTCTGGTCTGCCAAGCTCATCCACACATTTATTTGCACAACCTTAACAAGGGAATTATTGTTCAGAAAGTTAAAAAGAAAAAACCCAGGAAGTTTTCCTCCCTATGAGACACCCCCCCCAAATTATCCGAACCAGGGGTGTCAAACTTGATTTCATTGAGGGACACATCTGTCAGTGTTCCAGAAAACCTCAAATCCAACCAATAACTCCAGACAAAAGGTTCCTTTTATTAGAGTAGTAAACTGGCACATCTGGGAAATCCTGAATCTGAAAGTTCCGACTTTCCCTTCAATAAGTAAAATATTACAAATGCACCCCCTGCACCTCTCAGGGCATCACATGCCCCAATCACCATCCGTCCCAGCTTGAGACGTCCTCTCAGCCAAGTGCAGAAATAACATGACCTTGATTTTAAAAAAGAATGCTATTATGTCTAACCACATTCCCTCCAAGAAACTCCCCCCTCCCATTTTCCCAGGCTCAAGAATGTGGCAGCATGGAAGCGTCTGGTGCTAATATGGCTTCCAAAGCTGACAGCATCAGGGTTGTGTTTGACTTGAGGGGGCATGGCCAGCTCGACATCACTTGAGTCAGGGCGCAGGTGCTCTGCCAGCGAAAATGGCCTCCCTAGCTCCATTTTCAGCTGCAACGGGCTCCTGCAACCCTCTGCCAGCAAAAACGGAGATCAGGAGAGCCACCTGCAACCCTCCCGAGCTTTGTTTTCACTGGCAGAAGCACCACCGACCCAGTGGTGGAATTCAAAAAAAATTACTACCAGTTCTGTGGGCGTGTCTTGCTGGGCGTGGCAGGGAAAGGATATACTGTAAAATCCCCATTCCCTCCCCAACCCGTTCTCCTGTGCAGGGGAACCAAAGAAGACCCAGCCAATCAGCTGGAACTTGGGAGGCAGAGAATAGATGGGGCAGGGCCAGTCAGAGGTGGGATTTGCCGGTTCTCCGAACTACTCAAAATTTCCACTACTGGTTCCCCAGAACTAATCAGAACCTGCTGAATACCACATCTGCGGCGGCTGGTTCTTCATTATTTCCAGGGTGGCTCTGCAGGCCAGATTTAAGAACCCCATGGGCTGGATCCAGCTCCCAGGCCTTGAGTTTGACACCCTTGATCTAAAGTGATCGCCAACCAGTGGACCGGGCTGAGAAAATTTTGGTGGTCCGCAGAGAAATGTCGCCCCAAAGCACCTCCCTCAAAGCAATTAATCCAGGCTGCGTGGGAACACAAGGCTGCGTACCCACATGGCCTACCAACCTGCTGGCCGCACTCTTTGGCCGAGTGCAAATTTTACCTTCAGTAGAGCCATGCAAACTAGAACTGGAAGGTAAGAACAATAGCGGGGGAGGGAAATTCACCCTAGGGTGGCTTGCTGACGTTGGTGGGAAAGTCGGTCCCATATTCCAGAGCTGCAGTAGTCACAAGACTGGCCCTTTGGTCATCCCAGAGCAGCTGCTCCTCCCCCTGGATGCACCGGCCTGCCATGGGCTGGAGGAGCTGCTCCAGGATGACCAAAGGGCCAGTCCTGTGACTACTGCAGCTCTGGAATATGGGACCAACTTTTCCACCAAGGTCAGCAAGCCACCGTCAGTCAAAATTCATATTAGTGGTCCGCAGGATTTAAAATTATGGGTTTGATGATCCCTGAGGTCCAAAAGGTTGGCGACCCCTGATCTAAACCATCCTTCCCTTTTATATTTCCTCCAACTTTGAAAAGGACAGTTTTTACAACAAAGGATAATGTGCTTTTCATTTCACAATCTCTCCCTCCTTCCCCCAAAACTGTCAGCTAATCAGATCCACATCACAGTGGCCCAGAGGGTATAAAAATCCTGATTTCTCCTTCATTCAAGGTTTTTCTTCACGCAGAGTGGATGAAACAGCCCTGGAATAAAGAGATGGCAATTTCTCGCGGGTTCCCACTTTTTGATAACAAAGCCAATGTGCATAACTATTTTTGTACTTTTTATAGTTTTATACTTTGTACACTTTTTATAATAAAAATTGTTATGTCAAAACTTGTAAGGTCATGCTAAAAGCTCGCGTTTTCTAGTAATGTTTGAAATCAAGAAATGGAGGCAAGGATGATCTTCTTACGCTGCCTTAGAACTGTCCACCGGTCCAAGAAGTGGTAGGTGACAGGGTCAACGCCCATCTTCCCTTGGGTGGGGTGAGCCTGTGTGAGCCCTCCGGGAAATGACCCTTAAGCCTGAACTTCTGTGGGGAAACCTTGTGGGACTCTGCTCCGTTTGGGAAGATGGAGACAGCTGGGGCAGCCAGGCACTTCTGCTGGCAACTGGATGGATGCTCGGCAGCTCTTTAGCCTGGCCCTGTTCGGCATCGCTGATGGACCGAGGGTGTTCTGGACTCCCTGTGCTTGTCTTGCAACATCAGTCATGGAGCCTTCTCCAAGAGATGGGACCCAAAGTTCTCCAGGAAAGAAGGGACTGCTCCAGAGAAACTTTTCGCCTTGCTTCTAGTTTCGCCTCTTGGCGAAATCAAGGCCATTCAATCCGAAGGGTTCCATTTTCCTTAAATTAATGTGAGGTGTGTATGTGTGTGTGTGAACAAACCAAGTTAAGCTTACAAATGGATTGAGTTCTAGAAGGTCCAGAAGGGACATGACAGCAGTTTTCCAGTATTTAAAAGGCTGCCACAAAGAAGGAGGGGTAGATCTATTCTCCAAAGCCCCTGATGGCACAAGAAGCAATGTACAGAATTACAGAATAGCAGAGTTGGAAGGGACCTTGGAGGTCTTCTAGTCCCCTGCTTAGGCAGGAAACCCTACACCACTTCAGACAAATGGTTATCCAACATCTTTTGAAAAACTTCCAGTGTTGGAGCATCCACAACTTCTGGAGGTAAGTTGTTCCACTGGTTAATTGCTCTAACAGTCAGGAAATTTCTCCTTAGTTCTAAGTTGCTTCTCTCCTTGATTAGTTTCCACCCATGGCTTCTTCTCCTGCCCTCAGGTGCTTTGGAGAATAGCTTGACTCCCTCTTCTTTGTGGCAGCCCCTGAGATATTGGAACGCTGCTATCATGTCTCTCCTAGTCCTTCTTTTCATTAGACTAGACATACCCAGTTCCTGCAACCATTCTTCATATGTTTTAGCCTCCAGTCCCCTAATCCAGGGGTCCCCAACCGCCAGTCCGCGGACCGGTACCGGGCCGTGGAACAAGCCTTACCGGGCCGCTGGTTGCTGGGCGCCGCCATCTTTTTGGTAAGCGCTTCCGGTGAGCTTTTCCGGGTAGAAAGCTCACGGGCGCTTTCGTCAAAAGATGGCAGCGCCAGCGCTTCGGTGAGCTTTTCGGGTAGAAAGCTCACCGGAAGCACTTTTTCATCAAAAAGATGGCGGCGCCAGCGCTTCGGTGAGCTTTTCCGGGTAGAAAGCCATTTCTGCCGAAAAGCTCACCGAGCGCTAGCGCCCTCTTTTGACAAGCGCTTCGTGACGTCACCGGAAGCGCTTTTTCGTCAAAAAGATGGCAGTGCCCAGTTGACGCTGGTACCGGGCCGTGGCACCCAGCTGATGCCGGAACCGGGCCGCGGCGTCGAAAAGGTTGGGGATCCCTGCCCTAATCCTCTTGGTTGCTCTTCTCTGCCCTCTTTCTAGAGTCTCAACATCTTTTTTACATCATGGTGACCAAAACTGGATGCCGTATTCCAAGGGTGGCCTTTCCAAGGCATTATAAAGTAGTATTAAAAGTTCTTTTGAAATCCAGGCAGTCTCCTCCTTCCAGATCCTGCCCTTATTCTTTTCCTCTCCCTTCCTCCTTACAGAAAAAAAGGATTTTTAGTGTCCAGAAATCTTTATTGTCCCTTTGGCATTTAATTATGTTTTCAGCTTAATTACCTATTAGTGCCAAAGTGGATTTTTCCGATTTTTTATTCAGCTCTCTTCGTTGTCAATGTGAGGAAGGAGAGTGAAGAAAAAAAAAAAACTTTCCCTTTTCACTTTCTTTCGCTGGTTCCAACTCTTCTTTGGGAATGATGTTATCTTTTATAAAATTTAAATTCCAGGGTACCTTAGTTGTTGCTTTTTATCCCAGTCAGCCAAAACTTTCACTTCTTATCTTCCTCCTGCACTTTCTTTTCTGGTTGAGTGCTTCTTTGAGGTGGCCATTTCTGACCATCATCGTACCGCCTTCGGGAAAGGGAGTTTGACCAGCTGAGGAGGAGAGATGCGGCTCTCCTTGACCTTGCTGGCGATTTCCCCCCCTCTTCACCACCTCTATGGGGTGGCTTAGCCCTGAAGCCAGCTGGCTCGGGGTGCTCCAGCGGCGAGCCCAGGCAGAAACCGCACACGATCGTGGATTCCTGCCTGTCGCCGAAGCCCTGCAAACCGGAAGTAGTATTAACACTTCATGTCATCTTGATTGTAAAGCCTTGTGTTGGCTGTATTTATACAGAATTGTGTTGGCTTTTTTGGCAGCTGCTGCACACGGCTGGCTCATATTTAAGTGGTTGTCCACTAGGACTCCGAGATACCTCTCAGAGTTACTACTGGTGAGCGAGGTACCACCTATACTGTACCTGTGCAGGTCTTCTAGTCCAACCCCCTGCTTCAAGCAGGAAACCTTATACCATTTTAGACCAATGGTTGTTCAGTCTCTTCTTAAAAACTTCCAGTGCTAGAGCATTCACAGCTTCTGGTGGCAAGTTGTTCCACTGATTAATGGAATGGAGACTAATCAAGGAGAGAAGCAATCTGGAACGAAGGAGAAATTTCCTGACAGTCAAGAATTAATAATTAGAATGACTTGCCTCCAGAAATTGTGGATGCTCCAACGGTGGAAGTTTTTAAGGAGATTGGACAACCGTTTGCCTGAAATGGTGTAGGGCTTCCTGCTTGAGCAGACGGATGGACTAGAACAGTGGTCGCCAACCAGTGGGCTAGGGACCACTGGTGGTCAGCGAGAACATTTTGGTGATCCAGAGAGAAATGTCACCCCCAAAGAAATTAATCCAGGCTGCGCGGGAACACAAGGCTGCGCCATCCACATGGCCTGCCCACCTGCTGGCCCCCACCCTTCAAGTGCAAACCTTACCTTGAGTAGAACCATGCAAGCTGGAACTGGAAGGTAAGACCAATGGCGGGGGAAGGAAATTACCACGGGTGGCTTGCTGACATTGGTGGGAAAGTCGGTCCCACATTCCAGAGCTGCAGTAGTCACAGGACTGGCCCTTTGGTCACCCCCGAGCAGCTCCTCCAGTCCATGGCAGTCCAGTGCACCCAGGTGGAGGAGCAGTTGCTCTGGGATGTCCAAAGGGCCAGTCCTGTGACTTCTGCAGCTCTGGAATATGGGACTGACTTTCCCACCAATGTCAGCAAGCCACCGTCAGTCAAAATTCATATTAGTGGCCTGCAGGATGTTTGCTGGTCCCTGAGGTCCGAAAGTTTGGCGACCCCTGGACTAGAAGACTTCCAAGGTCCCTTCCAGTTCTGTTCTGTTCTAATCTTGCTCCTTGTTTTTGCACCCTTCCTGGAAGTGGGAGTTCTGGACATCTTAGACGTCACAGTGCATCTAGGAGGTTGGAGAAGCAGCCAAGTGCATCATGAGGCAGACTGCATTCCTCACCCACAAGGCTCCTCCTTGTGCTTCCTTGCCTCCACCAAGAGAGGCTTGGCTGCTGGGCATCTCATCAATGGGGGGGAATCTCCATCTTGCCCTCCAAAAACCCCACCTAAGAATGAAACCCGCCCAAATCTGGTTTCCTCTCCTGCAAATCTGTGGCAGCAGTGCCTTCATTTGATATGGATTCTCTGCCTGGTCAATCATGGCAGTGGTGGGATTCAATTTTTTTTACTACTGGTTCTGAGGGCGTGGCTTGGTGGGTGTGACAGGGGAAGGATACTGTAAAATCTCCAGTCAGAGGTGGGATTTGCCGGTTCTCCGAACTACTCAACATTTCCACTACCGATTCTCCAGAACTGGTCAGAACCTGCTGAATACCACCTCTGGGTCCAATTCAGCCTTGCTCCCACCTCTGGGAATTGGACCCTTCTCCAGCTGCTGCATCTTTTTCAGGGCTACACATTTGACAGATGATGGGTGGCTGAGAGAAGTAAGGACACCATCTTCACCAGGATTGTTGGCTTTACAGCTATGGGGCAGGGACCACAATCAGGTGGAAGGAGCAGCCTTTCCCTTGGGTGGCAGTTGTGCCCCAGAGCAAGTGCTCAGGTGAAACAATAACATGGGTCAGAGGGATCCCAGAACCAGGCCACTCTCTGGAGGAGACCCATATTTAGCATCTGCAGTACAGAGGTACTTGGACTAGGGAAAGGAGGCTTTGCAGAGAACAGGTGAACATCATTATAATAAGTTAATAAGTTGCATTAACAGAGAAATACAATCAAGATCAACTAATAAAGGTAAAGGTTCCCCTGACATATACATGCTAGTCATTTCCGGCTTGGGGGGGGGGGGCTCATCTCCATTACAAAGCCGAATAACCAGCACTGTCCAAAGACATCATGTGGCTGGCATGACTAAATGCCAAAGGTGCACAGAACACTTACCTTCCCACTAAAGTGTTCCCTATTTTTCTACTTGCATTTTTTACATGCTTTTGAACTGCTAGGTTGGCAGAAGCTGGGACAAGTAATGGGAGCTCACTGCATTATGCGGTGCTAGGGATTCAAACCATTGAACTGCTACCTTTCTGATCGACAAGCTCAGCATCTTAGTCACTGCATCCCCTGAGGTACTAATACCACTCTATAAAGCCTTAGTAAGATCACACCTAGAGTCCTGCATTCAGTTTTGGTCACCACACTATAAAAAAGATGTTGAGACTCTAGAAAAAGTACAGAGAAGAGCAACTGGGATGATTAGGGGACTGAAGGCTAAAACATACAATGAACGGCTGCAGGAACTGGGCCTGGCTAGTCTAGGGAAGAGAAGGACCAGGGGAGACATGATAGCAGTCTTCCAATATTTGAGGGGCTGCCACAGGAAGGAAGGGGTCAAGCTATTTTCTAAAGCGCCTGTAGGCCAGACAAGGAATAATGGATGGAAACTGAACAAGGAGAGATTCAACCTGGAAATATGGAGAAACTTTCTGACAGTGAGAACAATCAACCAGTGGAACAGCTTGCCCTTGGAGATTGTGGGAGCTTCATCATTGGGGGCTTTCAAGAAAAGATTGGACTGCCATTTGGGCTCCATAAAAATGGCAGTAGTACAACTCAATAATTCTAAGGACAAGACAGAAACAAATTACTTTCAGATACAAAATAACATTTCTCTATAAATGTATTTTTTCAGTTTAAATAGACTTAACTTCCATCACAAATGACTTGGGGATAGCTTACAGAGTTTTTATTTATTTATTTAACATACAGCGATGTTACATTAGCCAGGAGACAACAATAGTAATGCAGAGGAGTACTTGGCTGCCTGTTTGCTAGCCTCTGTTCGGTTGATGCTTGTGCACTTCCCAAGGTGTGCCACAAGAGGGCGAGGTAGCTTTGCAACAAAAAGACAGGCTTTCCTGCAGCATCTGGGTCCCTCTCCTTCCACCGAAGCCACGTCACAAATGGGCACTGCAACCGAGAATGTTCAGTGCCTGCAGGATTCTGATTGTTTTCACGAAGTGCCAGTTCATTTCCCAACCGAAGTGGTACCGATTTATCTATGTTGGAAATTGTTGTTACAATTCCCCCCTCTTCTAGGAAAACAGCCCAAGTAGGGCTATTAAAATAGCTGGAGCCAGCTTATTTTTCACAACAAAGGTAGGAGAAAATTACAGGCATGAGATACACAGAGAAAAAAACCCTACAAACTAGCTAAGATCCTTTCCCATAGAAATCAAATAGATGGCAAGTTATAAAAACTTGTGAAAAGCAAACCAAAAGGCATCAGGACCATAAATCCAAGATCCCAATTTCAAAGAGACAGAAATTCAACACACACAAATCAAAGACTTCACTTCCAAATCAAAGGACCTGAAAAAGTATAAGGGAGAGTGTTATGTCTCCCCTTTAATTACAGGTGAGCAAAACGAAATTCAGCCATTTCAGAAATATCTCAAATCAAAAACAAACCCTCACAAGAGAACTGCTGAAGTATTTCCAATACACAGCAGTAAATCCACACTCTGTCCGGCAATCCTGACGTGGCAGTAATTCTCAAGCCTCAAAGAGTTTGCTTCATGTTTTCACTCCCATTAGTCACTTTGCTTCTGGCGAATTTCACCAGCCAAGCTGTTTCCTTTTATCCTCTATGGGGCCTGTTAATCTCCTTAATTAGTCACTGGCTCAACGCCTCCTTCCTAATTGAGATTGACGTCTCAACCTCCATCTATTTCTGACGTCAAGCCATGATTTCTCCAAGTTCTCTTTCTTCGCTGGAAAACTCTCGCATGTTTTCCTTGTTAGCCATTCCCGGCTGCTGCTCAGAGAAAGAACCAGAGGAGGTCGAAGGTCCTGACATCTCTATTAAATCAGGTTCATCTCTCCTTGTTAAATCCATTTCCTCATCCTGGCTACCATCCAAGTCACTCAGCAATGCCGGCTCATATTTCCCTGCCATATCCTCTTCGCTCGAACTCACATCTGCCAAAGGAGCAGATTCCAATCCTGGAGTCACAACAGGAGAGGTTTTCCTACTCACTTATTAGATTAATCCTAGGAATGCTGTGAGAGTTCTTACCTGCCTTCCTATTAATAAACTGATTCTGACATTCAACGCAGCTGACCAAATCATTTTGCATTTCTCCCAGCTGGGAATTTTGAATCCACAAAAGGAAAGAACTTTGCCTGTTCCTTAAAGGGCAAGGCTTCTTTTTTTCTTTTCCTCATCTACCTGCATGGAACATGCTTTCGAACTGCTAGGTGGGCAGAAGCTGAGGCGAGTGACAGGAGCTCATCCCATTATGCAGTGCTAGGACTCAAACCACTGGAACAAAGACCATTTCCAGCATCATGAAGTTACTGAACCATGACTCCTCTTGCTTAGAATTAAAACTGAACTAATTTTTTTTAAAAACCCAGCATGTAACAAGATCATTAAAACAATCAGAACTATTAAAACCAAATAGAGAAAGAGGGAAAGAGAGAAAGAGAAAGAGAGAGAGATAAGAAAGGAAAGAAAGAGAAAAGGAAAAGAAAGAAAAGGGAAGAGAGAAAGGAAGAGAAAGGAAAGAAAGGGATAAAGAAAGAGGGAGGAAGGGAAAGAAAGAAAGAAGGGAAGGAAGGAGGGAGGAAGGAAGGGAGAAGAAAGTGAATGAGATGGATGAATGGGTAGATGGATGGATAGATACATGGAGGAAGGGGGAGAGAGAGAAAAGGAGAGGAAGGAAAGACACAAACCCTGGCTCCAGAAGACTCTGAAACAGCACAGCAATCTAGGGCTGGAAGGGATCTCGGAGGTCATCTTCTAGTCCAATCCCTTCCTCCAGCAGGAGATCCTTACAGAATCATACAATAGCAGGGTTAAAAGTGTGAGTGTGTGTGGCTATCAAAACTCCAAAAACAGATCAAGTAGCTCTGGGGAGGTAAATCGTAAATTAGAACACCTGTTAAGCAATCGCCCATTAAGCGAGGACCACTTGTCCTTGGTTTGCCAGTCACATGACCACCTAGCCATACCCAGCTAATCACATGACCACCAAGCCAGTCAGCAAGCCACACCCACCAAGTCACATGACCACCAAGCCACACTCATAAATTAGGCCATGCCCACAGAACCGGTTGTTAAGAAATTTGAATCCCACCCCTGTGGTACACCCTTTGCTTCACCGTCAGTCGAATGGTTTTGTCTTGACAGCTTTTCCAGTTCACTCCTAAAGACCCACTTGAGGGGCAGGAAGGTCTCCTTCTCCACTTCCTCCATCCAGGGCATCAGAGGCTCTACCCTCCCGGTGAGGCTGTCAAAGAGAATGATGGGCGGGTCATTCAGGTAGCCCCTAATGAAGGACGGAGGCAGCTCCTGGCTGGGCTCTAATAGTCGCAGGTAGAAATAATGCAGGGAGTGCGAGCCTGGGAAGAGAGAGCAGAATTAGGCAGTCTCTACTGCAGTTCCAGCCCCTCCAAATTTTTACTGTCACACAGTAGCCCCCTCCCCTGTAACAAGTGGGCAGCCAGCTTTCACATCTGCTGGGAAGGTTTATGCCTTTAAACCAGGGGTCTTCAAACTTGACAGCTTGAAGACTTGTGGACTTCAACTCCCAGAATCCCTCCTCCAGTCATGTTAGCTCAGGAATTCTGGGAGTTGAAGTCCACAAGTCTTTAAATGGCCAACGTTGAAGGCTCCCATGCTAGACCAGGGATCTTCAAACTTGACAGCTTGAAGACTTGTGGACTTCAACTCCCAGAATCCCTCCTCCAGTCATGTTAGCTCAAGAATTCTGGGAGTTGAAGTCCACAAGCTTTAAAACTTGCCAAGTTTGAAGACCCTTGCTTTAAACACGAGGAGGAAGTTCCCGCATCCATTGGCTGATCTTCAAAATAAATGGTCAGGCCCATATCTGGTTAAGGTGCTCCCACAGTTCCTCTGGGGGAGGGGGGAGGATTCCCAGCCAGCTGGTGGTAATCTGACCTTGATTGTAACCTCCTCGCCTGCCAATCACAGGGAGTCTAGATTCAGAATTAGAATCAGAATAGAGCTGGCATGCACCTTGACAGACTTCTAGTCCAACCTCCTGCTCAAGCAGGAAAACCTATACAATCTCAAGTGACTGTCCAGTCTCTTCTTAAAAACCTCCAGTGATAGAGCACCCATGATATCCATGAAGGCAAGCTGTTCTACAGGTTAATTGACCTCACTGTTAGGAAGTTTCTCCTTAATTCCAGGTTGTTTCCGTCCTTGATTAGTTTCCATCCATTGTTTCTTGTCTTGCCTTGTGGTGCTTTGGAAAATAAATTGTCCTCTTTGTTGCCGTTAGGAGCGCCCTGTGGGCAGCCAAGCCTTGCCTCGCCATGGTGGAGCGCGGAGGGCTCCCTACCCCAGGCAAACACCTTTGCTACAGACCTAGGCATGGTGCTGGTTGCAGGCCGGGTCAGCAGGTGGGCGGCGTCAGTGTGGATGTGCGGCCTCAGCAGGGCACTTTAAATCGCAAGACCGTTGGCACCGCCGCTGCTGCTCCCTCTGCTGCTGTTGCTTTCCCTTTGCATTCCTTCACCGGCAGCATTTCAGCCACTTCTCAGCATTCCAGCGCCGGTGGGAATTGTGGAAGTTACAGAACAGAGCTGAAAAGCAGGTTAGTGGGCTGGGGAGGGAATGGAGATTTTGCAGTATATCCTTCCCCCAGGAGGGGAAGGGAATAGAGACTTTACAGTATCCTTCCCCTGCCACGCCCACCAAGCCACGTCCACAGAACCAGTAGTAAAAAAAAATTGAATCCCACTGCTGGTCTTGAGATGAACCCTGAAGGAAGTTCTTAGGCAACTCTTGGCTGGCCCTGGAAACAGCTGGGCACATCTGGTGTGGGGGACCTCCGGGTTCCCACAGCTGCTTGTGGACCTGACCCCCCTCCCATCTGACTCTGCATACACCTGCCAGGAGGACCAGCAGGACAGGAGCTGCTTGGAGTTTCACAGCAGAGTATGGAGTATGGAGACTTCAGCTCCGGGAAGCTGCACTACTCAAAGAAAGACACGCCATCCTGAGTTTGTTTCTCTGTTTCCTCCTCAAGAGGGAGATGATTGGAGGCTCCCCGCCTTTGACCGACTGGGGGTGGGTATAGGAGGGAGGACGAGGAGGAGGAGGCTTCTTCCTGGCTTGTAAACATGGTCTCGTGGCTTTTACTAGATGTTTATCATTTTACTTAGAATTGACGACAAATTAAACACCACGTGTTATATTGTCCCATAGAAGCCACAAAGCCTTGTATTGTTTAGGTGTCTCAGATGTTGATAACAGGAAATTAAAGAGAGAGAGAGAGAGAGAGAGAGAGAGAGAGAGAGAGAGAGAGAGAGAGAGAGAGAGAATATTTAATCAAAAGAGACAGGGAGAGGGAGGTATGGACTCTACATTCGCATTCGTTGTTATAAATACAAATAGGAATTACAACTATAAATATATAAATACATAAATATAAATATATAAATATAAATACAAATAGGAATTACAACTAGAATACCAAAAGGTCTTGAACTACCTTTTCAATGGGGGAGAGGGGAGAGAGGAGAAAAGAAGGGGAAGGAGAGAGGAGGAGGAGGGAGAGACGAGGGAGAGAAGAGGAGGAGAGAGGAGGAGGAGGGGAAGAAGAGAGGGAGGGAGAGAAGAAGAGGAGAGAGGAGGAGGAGGGGGAAGAGAGGAGGGATTGAAGAGGAGGGGAGGAGAGAGGAGGAGGAGGGAAAGGGGAGGGAGAGAAGAGGAGGAGGAGGAGAGAGGAAGAGGAGAGGAGAGGGGAGGGAGAGAGAGAGGAGGAGGGGAAGAGGAGGGAGAGAGGAGGAGGAGGAGAGAGGAGGAGGAGGGGAAAGGGGAGGGAGAGAAGAGGAGGAGGAGGAGAGAGGAGGAGGAATGGAGAGAGGGAGGGAGAGAAGAGGTGGAGAGAGGAGGAGGGGAAGAGGAGGGAGAGAAGAGAGAGGAGGAGGAGAGAGGAGGAGGAGTGGGAAAGGGGAGGGAGAGAAGAGGAGGAGGAGGAGAGAGGAGGGAGAGGAGTGGGGAGAGGGGAGGAAGAGAAGAGGGGAGAGAGGAGGGAAAGAGGAGGGAGAGAAGAGAGGAGGAGGGAGAGGAGGAGGAAGAGAGGGAGGGAGAGAAGAGGAGGAGGAGAGGAGAGGGAGGGAGGGAGGGAAGAGGAGAGGAGAGAGAGAGAGGAGAGAGGGAGAGGAGGAGGAGAGAGGAGGAGGAAGAGAGGGGAGAGAGAGGAGGAGAGAGAGGAGGAGGGGAAGAGGAGGGGAGAGAAGGAGGAGGAGGAGAGAGGAGGAGGAGGGGAGAGGGAGGGAGAGAAGAGAAGGAGGAGAGAGGAGGAGGGGGAAGAGAGGAGGAGAGAGGAGAGGAGAGAGGAGGAGGGGAGAGAGGAGAGAGTAGGAGGAGGGAGAGAGGAGGAGGAGTGAGAGGAGGAGGGGAAGAGAGGAGGGAGAGAAGAAGAGGAGGAGAGGAGAGGAGGAGGAGGGGAAGAGAGGAGGGAGAGAGAAGAAGAGGAGGAGGGGGAAGAGAGGAGGGAGAGGTGGAAGAGAGGAGGAGAGGTGGAAGAGGAGAGAGGAGGAGGGGGGAGAGAGAGGAGGGAGAGAAGAGGAGGAGAGAGGAGGAGGAGGAGGAGGAGAGAGAGGAGAGAGAAGAGGAGGAGGAGGGGAAGAGAGGGAGGAGGTGGAAGAGGAGAGACTAGGAGGGGAAGAGAGAGAGGAGAGAAGAAGAGGAGAGAGGGAGGAGGAGGGGGAAGAGGAGGGAGAGGAGGAGGAGAGAGGAGGAGAAGGAAGAGAGGAGGAGAGAAGAAGAGGAGGAGGAGGAGAGAGGAGGAGAGAGAGGAGGAGAGAGGAGGGGAGGGAGAGGAGGGGAGGAGGAGGAGAGAGGAGGGAGGAGGGAAGGAGGAGGGAGGAGAAGAGAGGAGGAGGGGGGAGAGAGGAGGGAGGAGAAGAGGAGGAGAGAGGAGGAGGGGAAGAGGGAGGAGGAGAGAGGAGGAGGAGAGAGGAGGAGGGGAAGAGAGGAGGGAGAGAGGAGGAGGAGAGAGGGAGGAGGGAAAGAGGAGGGAGAGAGAGAGGAGGAGAGAGAGGAGGAGGGGGAAGAGAGGAGGAGAGAGAGAGAGAGGAGGAGAGAGGAGGGGGAGAGAGGAGAGAGAAGATGAAGAGGGAGGAGAGAGAAGGAGGAGGAGGAGAGAGGAGGAGGAGGAAAGGGAGGGAGAGAAGAGGAGAGAGGAGGAGGAGGGGGAGAGAGGAGGGAGAGAAGAGGAGGAGGAGGGGGAAGAGAGGAGGGAGAGGTGGAAGAGGAGAGACTAGGAGGGGAAGAGAGGAGGGAGAGAAGAAGAGGAGAGGAGGAGGAGGGGGAGAGGAGGAGGAGGAGGAGAGAGGAGGAGGAGAGGAGAGAGAGGGAGAGAGAGAGAGAGAGGAGGAGAGAAGGAGGAGGAGGAGGGGAAGAGAGAGGAGGAGAGAGGAGGAGGAGAGAGAGGAGGAGGAGAGAAGAGGAGAGAGGAGGAGGGAGAAGAGGAGGGGAGAGAAGAGGGAGGAGGAGAGAGGAGGAGGGGGAAGAGAGGAGGGAGAGAAGAGGAGGAGAGAGAGGAGAGAGGGAGAGGGAGGAGAGAAGATGAGGAGGAGAGAGGAGGAGGGGGAGAGAGGAGGGGGAGGAGGAGGAGAGGGGAAGAGAGAGGGGAGGAGGGAGGAAGGGGGAAAGAGGGAGAGGAGGAGGAGGAGGAGTGGGGAGAGGGGAGGGAGAGAAGAGGTGGAGGAGGAGGAGGGAGAGGAGGGAGAGAAGAGAAGGAGGAGAGAGGAGGAGGGGGGGAGAGGAGGGAGAGAAGAGGAGAGAGGAGGAGGGGGAGAGAGGAGGGAGAGAGAGGAGGAGGAGGAGAGGAGGGGAGGGGGGAAGAGGAGGAGGAAGAGGAGAGGAGGAGAGAGGAGAGGAGGGGGAGAGAGGGGAGAGAGGAGGGAGAGAGGAGAGGGGAGAGAGGAGGGAGAGAGAGGAGGAGAGAGGAGGGGAGGGGGAAGAGTGGGCCTGACTTGGCCCACAACCCGGAGCCTAATCCGTGGCATAGGATGATCATGGTGGTAACTAGGGTTACTGTTATGGTGGTTATTATGCTTATTATTTTACTTATTAATTCAGGTGAAACAGAACTTGAAACAGAAACAGGATATGGGCGGGACCTTGAAGGTCTTCAATTCTAGACCAGCTCTCTGCCAAACAGGGACACTAGCATTTAGCCAGCAAAGGACCTGGTTACGCCTATTGTGTGAATGCAGCCACATTGAGGAGGCCCTACTCATTCTTCTTGCAAGACTCCTCCTCCAACGACCCCTCCCCCCCAGACCTTCTTTTTGGCAGAGCATCCCAACAGAGACACCGACACATAACATTAAGTCATTGCCACGGTGAAGGATAATATACCAGACAGGAAATAGAGGTGTAAGCCAGAACACGCCCCCCACACACACAATTCTGCCTTCACCCCCTCCCCTTCCAGGCTACCCCAGGCGCTCCCTGTGCTATTTCTACCTGAAGGTGTCAGAGCTCAGCCAGGAGCAGCCCCAGTTCCTCCCCATTAAAGTTGGAGTTGGTGGCTGAAGAATTGCTGGACAGTAAGGAGGAGGAGGAGAAGAGGAGGAGGGGGAGAAGAGGAGGGAAAGGGGAGAGGAGGAGGAGAGAGGAGGGGCAAATAGAGAGCAGGAGGAGGAGGAGGGGAAGAAGAGGGAGGAGGAAGAGGGAGGAGGAAGTGGGGGAGAAGAGGAGGGAAAGGGGAGAGGAGGAGGAGGAGGAGGAGGAGGAGGAGGGGCAAATAGAGAGCAGGAGGAGGAGGAGGGGAAGAAGAGGGAGGAGGAAGAGGGGGGAGAAGAGAGGAGGAGGGGGGAGAAAGAGATTGAGGCAGGTCATCTGCTTCCCCTCCTCCCCAGGCAAGGAGAGTCATTGGGGAAGGAGCTCAGACTGTTCTCTGCATTGAAATCTGGCCCCTCCCACTGTCAGGGCCACTCAGACCTAGTTGAAATCAGGGATCCTTTTGTCCAGGTTTGGCTGCTACACCACCTTTTTGAGGGAGAGCCCCAGTTCCATGCTCCACACCCTTGTGCTTCCCCCCTACCCCAGGTTTGACGACTGCTATGGGCTCTCCCTTGGGCTCCCCTAGAAGACTGTGCAGAAACTGCAGCTGGTACAGCATTCTCACAGACAGGCTGGCATGGGAGGGTGCAGCAACACTGCCTCCTGCATTGGGGAGGGGGTTGCATGGCCTCCAGTGGGTGTCCTGAGTGCAATTCCAGGTTCGGCTTGGAACTTAGCTTGGCCAAGAGGGCCCACAGGGCCACCCCTCCAATGGGCCCTGGCTGGGTTTTTCTGTCCTGCTTACGAGCACAAGAGGGAAGGCCAGGAAGTGGTGGTTTTCCCTAACCCTCTGACAAAATCTCTCCAAGACCTCGTTAGCTCCTCCAGCCATCTTTCAATGTTACTGAAAAAAGAGGTGAATTATAGATGGCTGATCCCAGAAGGGTTAATGTTTGCATGTCAAGAACAGAGACACAGAATTGATTCAATTGAGAAAGCAGAATTATTTTACTCAGAATTTTTTGGAAGGAAAGAGGAAGAGGCGGAAAAAGAGGTTTCACTAATTGAATTCCAAGATGACCAAATGGAGACTGAAAAAGAAGAAGGCGCAGTAGGTGGACAGGTGGAAACCAAAGAACAATGTGAACCAAGATCTACGAGAGCTGCCAAACCCAACTATAAAATATAATCATGGAAGAAAAAAAATTGATCACAATTAATATAAATGGACTTAACTCAGCTGTTAAAAGAAGGAAAACCTTTCACAAATTAGAGAAAACAAAATTTGATATAATTTGTCTACAAGAAGTACATATCAAAAAACAACATGAACAACTGTTGGTACAGCCAAAACTAGGGAAAATATTTACCTCTCTGACCCAATGTAAGAAAAGAGGAGTGGTTTTATATATTAAAGAGACCACTCCAGCAAAATTGATTTACAATGATGAAGATGGAAAAGTATTAATGGTGGAAATAATGGACAATAATATGAAAACACTTCTGATTGCAATTTATGCCCCGAATGATAAACAAGAAGAATTTTATAAAAAATTACATATGAAATTAATTGAACTGGACTATGCCGATATAGTTATGATAGGAGATTTCAATGGAATTGTAGACAATAAACTGGACTATGCAGCAACAACAACAAAGCAAAACAGAAAGATTCTCCCAGAATCCTTCTTTAAAATGGCTGAGGAATTAAATTTAAAAGACACATGGAGAGAAAGAAATGCCAAAACTAAACAATATACTTTTTATTCAAATAGACATTTATCATGGTCCAGAATAGATATCATATGGATGTCAACAGAATTACTATCCAATATCCAAGAAGTAAATATTGAAACAAGTTCTTGGGCAGACCATAATCCAATGACAGTCAAATGGAAAGGACAAAAAAGAAGATTGAGATGGACGCTAAACAATACTATTTTAAAGGAAAAAGACTTTACACAGCGGATGGAGAAAGAATTGGCCTTTTTCTTTAGAGAAAATAAAAAAGAAGATACATCAATTCAGAATGTATGGGATACAATGAAGGCATATGCTAGAGGCTTGATAATAAATTATACAAGGAAAAGGAATATTAGGAAAAGGCAAGCCACTAAGGTTTTAGAAGATGAGCATAAAACACTTGAAAAAGAGCTACAGAAAAAGCCACAGAAAAAGGACATTAAGCTAAAAATGGATATAATTAAACACGAAATGGGTCAAATAGAGAAAGAAGAATTAGCACAGAAAATTAGAGGTGCTAAACAGAACTACTTTGAGGATGCAAATAAACCAGGTAGATGGTTAGCATATAAGTTGAGAAAAGAGAAAGAATCAAGGAAAATACTGCAGTTAATAGATGACCAAGGTCAAATCTGCCATGGCAACAAAGAAAAGAAGGAAATTATCCGAGATTTCTACGGGAAATTATATAAGCAAGAGAATATCGATGAGGAAAGAGTTAAGCAGTATTTACAGAATGCTAACTTACCCAAGATACCTAAAGAGACCGAAAAAATGCTAGAAAGCAATATAACAATGATGGAGTTAACTGAAGCACTTAAGCAAAATAATGGAAAAGCACCAGGCCCAGATGGACTTCCTGCAGAATTTTATAAAACACTACAAGAAGCATTGAATCTTCCATTGCTAGAAGTTATGAATGAAGTTATGTTAAAGAAGAAGATACCCCAATCATGGTCAGAAGCCTACATCACACTCATTCCAAAAGAAGAGACTGATCCATTGCAGATTAAGAACTATAGACCTATTTCCCTACTAAATGCAGATTATAAAATTTTTGCTTCAATATTGGCAGAAAGACTTAAAAAAATACCTAAATAACTTTATTCATTCTGATCAAAATGGATTTCTGCCAAAGAGACAAATCAAAGATAATATGAGAGTAATTTTGGATACTTTGGAATACTATGAAGCACACCCTGAAAAGCAAATGGCTTTGATATTTCTGGATGCACAAAAGGCATTTGATAATGTGAATTGGCGATTCATGTTGTTATTGTTGGAACAGATGGGGTTTGCCAGAAAATTTATTCAAGCAATAGAAGCCATATACTACAAACGGCAAAGGTGATGATAGAGGGAGAATTGACAGACTCCATTAATATAAGAAAAGGAACAAGACAAGGGTGCTCACTATCACCTTTGCTATTTGTGTTAACTTTGGAAGTGTTAAATAGAAATATTAGAGACAAAAAGAGTATAAGAGGAATGAAAATTAAAAAGGAAGAATTTAAATTGCAAGCCTTGGCGGACGATTTGGTTTTTATCTTAGAAGACCCTTTAGAAACAGCACTAAAATTGCTCGAAAAGATAGAGGCATATGGCAAGGTGGCTGGTTTGAAAATTAATAAAGATAAGACAAAGATTTTGACAAAGAATATGTTATCAAGACAAAAGGAAGAATTGGCAGATCTATTGAAAATTCAAGTCACGAATAAGATTAAGTATTTGGGAATATATCTTACAGCAAGATGTAGTACATTAAAAGAGAACAATTATATTAAACTTAAAGAGCAGATAGTGTTAGACTTGACGAAATGGGAAAATCTACAATTGTCATTAATAGGGAGAATTTCAACAATCAAGATGAATATATTACCCAGAATTTTATATTTGTTTCAAACAATTCCAATTAGGCTTGGAAAAGACTATTTTGAAGATTTAAACAAAATTGTGTTGAAATATATATGGCAAGGTAAGAAAGCGAGAATAAAATTAAAACTTTTGCAAGACGCTAGAATTAGAGGAGGATTTGGTTTGCCTAATTGGGAGTTGTATTACCAAGATACAAATTTGATGTGGGTCAAGGAATGGATAACATTAAGAAATACTAGATTGTTGACATTAGAAGGACATGATCTGTTGTTGGGGTGGCATGCTTTTTTATGGTACAAGGGAACTAAAACACAGGGATATTTTAGAAGACACCAAATACAGGAGTCTTTGTGGTTAAATTGGGAGAAGACTAAAAGACAATGCTATTTGAAAATTCCAGTCTGGTTATCGACTATAGAAGCATTTTCTTATCCTATAATATATAAGAAGGAACAATCAGTTAGATATGGGGAAATACTGAATGAAAAGGGTGAACTTAAATCGATGCAAAATCTAGAGGAACAAGGTATAAAGATGAATTGGTTTTCATATGCGCAAATACATTCAAGGTATGATAAAGATCTCAAAACAGAAGGATTTTATGACAAATTGACTTAGATAAGATTTAGACAGGTACTGATGAAAAGGTGATTAAAAAATTGTATGGATATTTATTAGAAACTAAACTAGAAGAAGAACAAGTTAAAGAAACTATGATTGCTTGGGAGAAGAATTTTGGATATGGGATTGATTTAGAGAAATGGCAAAAATTGTGGTCTCAAAATTATAAAATGACAATGTCAACAGCATATAAAGAAAATTTGTATAAGATGTTTTACAGGTGGCATTTTCCCCCGACAAGAATAGCAAGAATGTTCAAGAAAAACCCGAAAAATGTTGGAAATGTCATCAGATACCTGGCTCATATTACCATAGGTGGTGGACTTGTGCAGATGCTAGAAAATACTGGACTAGAATCCACATGTGGTTGGAAAAAATGACAAAAAAACATATAGATTTGAAACCAGATATGTTTTTATTGGGAATTTTATCTGATACATATAGCAAAGATTTGAAATACCTGATTGTAAATGTACTAACTGCGGCTAGGATTGTATTTGCTAAAAACTGGAAAAATGAGAAAATACCATCGCAGGAGGAAATCATTAAGAAAATATTGGAATGTGCTGAAATGAGTAGATTGACATTTGAAATTAGAGAGCAAGAGGATAAACAATTCTATAAAATTTGGGACCTTTTTTTTTTTTATCAATGGTTAGATAATAAAATACAATAATGAAATATGTAGAATCTTAGAAAATAATAAATATATAAAGATGTACTCTTTTTTTTCTTTTTTACTATATCTATAAAAAAAATTAGGATAGATTTGGGAAGATTATATGAATTGTTATAAAATGATACTAAGTAAATTATAGTTATCTCACAAAATATGAATGAACAAAATTATTGTCAAATGATTGAATAATAATGATACTAGGGTAGTTAATCTCTGATTGAGAATATGAGTTATTATACAATGTAACTGTAATTGATGACTATGAAATGGATGCACAAAAAATTTGTAAACCAGCCGACACACTGCTTGTATATTCATGGAAGAAAGGTTGATGTTTTTATGTTTTGTCTGTTTTTGTTTGTTTTTAAAAACCAATAAAATTTACAAAAAGAAAAGAAAAGAAGAAGCAGCAGCTATGGAAACAGAAAGTTGCTATTCTCACAATTCTAAAATACAGTTGCTATTCTCAGAAGCTCCTGAAATAAACATCTGCAGTTTCCCTCCCTCCGTTGAGCCTTTCGTTGCTGTCCAGGAGCCTCATCTGGTGGTTTCACATCCTCTGAGGTTACTGAACGCCCCCAAGAGCTGCTGGGGAAAAGAGAGAAGGCTGCCCAAGAAACGAAGTGCTTGAAATGAAGGACACAAGGACCCCCCCACTCTGCATTCTCTCTCCAAGCATTGAAAGAACCTTTATCCTCCCACTCCATAGATTATCCCAATTTGATTTAACTGCCAGGAAAAAAATGTCCAGGTAGGAGAACTGAGGCCAGAAGAGAAACTGATACCAATTCAGATACACCCACCGAGTTCTTCTTGCCAAACACTGTTTTTTATCAGTTAAAACTGAGGAAGAAATATTTCATGCTTATCTTTTTCGTAGGCAAGGATCTTCAGTTAGCAAGCAAATGTATATTTGCAGAACTTCCTGCAGTTCCTTCACTGTTTGAATGGCTCTCTCCATAATCCACACTTTTGTTAAAATCAATGACTTTGCTTTGGCTTGTTTAGCCTACAACAAAGAGAGTCCATGGAGATTCTCAGTCATCCAGGTCATGGGTGTCCCAAGGGTTTGTTTTCAGGAGGCAACTGGACTTTCTGGTTTGTTTTTTTCTTTTGAAGACATTTCCCTTCTCATCCAAGAAGCTTCTTCAGCTCTGACTGGAGAGTGGGGAATGGAAGGATTTATATTCCTTGCAGACAGCTGGCCATTTGCATCCTCTTAGAGAGTCATTGAGGCCACTTGGAGGTTTATCTGTGCCCTCAGGGTCACATGAGTCCTGCAAATGTTCCTGTAGTCTGCAATTTTTCTCTGGAACTCTGTCCCTTCTCCCACACCATTCATATGGTGTTCATCCTAAAGTGCATGGCTAAAAGTCTATGGAAATTCTCAGTCATCCAGGTCATGGTTGTCCCAAAGGTTCTTTTTTCAGGAAAAATCTGGACTTTCTGTTTGTTTGTTCTTATTTGAAGACGTTTCGCTTCTCATCCAAGAGAAGCTGAAGAAGCTTCTTGGACGAGAAGCGAAACCTCTTCAAAGAAAAACAAGGAAGTCCAGTTGCCTCTTGAAAAAAAAAAGGCACCTTTGGGATGACCCGATGGGTGTGTGGATTTTTATATCATTCTAGGGCTACGCCTTTGAAATTGAAATATTTTGGGTTGTAAAATATGAATATTCCTTGAATGTGTGTTTGCAAAGTTGTGTCAGTTTGTTGCTATAGAAAAAGGAAAAGAATTACATGGAAGGGACAAAAGAAGAGAACAAGATGGACATTGAATAATTCAATTTGACTGGGAAAGTTAATACTAAGAAAGGAACAAGACAAGGATGCCCTCTGTCACCACTGTTATTTATATTGACATTAGAGAAGATAAGGAAATAAAGGGCATGGAGATAAAAAAGGAAGAGTACAAATTGCAGGCATTTGCAGATGATCTGGTTTTTATATTAGAAGAACCACTAGAAACAGGACCCAAACTGAAAAAAAGGATAGAAGAATATGGAGAAGTTGCGGGATTGAAAATTAATAAGGAAAAAACTAAGATTTTTGTGAAAAATATCACAGAAAAGCAAAAAAGAGAATTAATGGACAGATTAGATATTCAAATTACAAAGAAAGTGAAATACTTGGGGATTCAACTGACAGCAAGATGTGGGACAATTAAAGAAGATTATTATAAATGAAAACAACAGATTAAAATAGGTTTGGAAAAATGGAAAAATTTGCAATTGTCATTAATAGGGAGAATAACAATTAAGATGAATGTACTACCAAGAATACTATATTTGTTTCAAACAATTCCAATAAAATTGGAGAAAAAATACTTTGATGACTTAAACAAAATAATACTAAAATATATATGGCAAGGGAAAAAAGCAAGGATTAAAGTAAAACTGCTACAGGATGCAAGAATTAGATGAGGGTTTTGGTTACCTAATTGGGAATTATATTACCAAGCTGTGATATTGATGTGGATGAAAGAATGGATTGTATTTAGGAATACAAGGTTATTGATGTTGGAGGGACATGACTTGTAATTGGGATGGCATGCTTTTTTATGGTAAGGGAAAAATAAGTCTCATGGTTACATTTAAAGACACTATGTAAGAAATGCTTTATTGTTAATATGGGAGAAAATAAGAAAACAACACTATTTGAAGATTCCAGTCTGGCTATTGACGATGGAAGCATTTATATATCTAAATGTTTTTAAAATGGGAAATATTGTTAGATATAAAGATGTTTTAAATGAAAGGGTGAACTCAAAACAAAACAAGAATTAAATGAACAAGAGATTGATATGAATTGGTACTCATATGCAAATACATTCTAGATATGAAAAAGATGTTAAAGAGGAGGGGTTTTACAATAAGTTGACAGAATTAAATAAAATTATGACAGGAACAGAAGAAAAGATGATTAAGAAACTATCTGTTAGGAGTGAAACTAGAAGAAGAACAAGTGAAGGAAATGATGACAGCCTGGGGGGAAAACTTTGGTTATGGGATAGAACTAGATAAATGGCAGAAGCTGTGTGTCAGATCCGTGTATCTGTCATTTCTTCAGTGGAGGAAGAAAAGAGGGGCAGGGAGGCTGATAAAGAAATCCTTTCTTGATGTAACCTGAATATATTTAACCTTATATCGAATTTGTATAACCTACACATGATACTGCTTTTGTTGCAGCAAATCTTGCTTCCAAATCAGGACACAAGACCACAAAAGGTTGGAGAATACGGGTTTTATTTGCGCAAAGTGTTCAGAGCATTAGCATGGCAAATTCTGAACCCCCAGTTCTTCCTAAGACAATATTTTTATACTCGTTATGACCTCAGCTCAGACCTGGGCATTCCTTTTACTACATTTTACCAAATAAGGATAATATTGTATACATGTCTATTAAGGAAGTATAAAAAGGAAATAACAAGTACATTTTTGATTACTCAGTTATCTTACACCATGAGTTATTTTCCATATTCACCCTTGTTTACACTAACGTGGTTAGTTCAAGTTCCTGAGTTCAGCAATATTGCGGGTTTACACATTGTTATGTTAAGCAAAGCTATGGGAAACTGGGACCTTTGCTAAATATGACTTGTTGACCTGTGCTAAATATAAAAAGTGCTTTATATGCCTTTTTCAACTGCTTCACTTTGAACTCCTGCATGAATTGTCTCATCTCAATAAAGGATTCCTTTTGATACGTTTGGTTCTCAGAAGTTCATTCTTGCTAATGGAATGGGAAAAAGTTCTGTAGCCTGACACTGTGGGATAGAAGCTATAAAGTAACAATGTCAACAGCGTATAAAGAAAATTTGTATAAGATATTTTATCGATGGCATCTTGTGCCAGCAAAGCTGGCAAAGCTGTTTAAAGATAAATCAGCCAAATGTTGGAAATGCTACCAGATACCAGGATCATATTACCATATGTAGTGGACATGTATGTGGTGGACATGTGGTGGACTAAAAGATACTGGACAAAAAAAACATACATGGTTGGAAAAGATGATAAAACAACACATAGATTTAAAACCTGAGATATTTCTGTTGGGAATTTTACCTGATAATTATAGTAAAGAAAAAAACATTTAATTATTCATATATTAACAGCAGCTAGAATTGTATTTACCCAAAATTGGAACAATGATAAGATTCCAACAGAGGAAGAGGTGAGTATGAAAATATTTGAATGTGCAGAAATGAACAGACTAACACTAGCAATTAAAGAACAAGAAGAAATGGAATATTATATGATACGGGATGTATTTTATAAATGGTTGGAAAACAAAGTAAAGAAGCTAAACGAATACAAGATCAGATGTATTGAGATTATTATAATGATGAGAGAAATAAGGATGGCTTTTTTAACATGAATGCAATCTTAATGATATTATAGTAAGAAGTGTATATTAAATATGAATATATGGGCAAGATATATGTACCCACTGTTGAATTGAAAGATGGATAAATAAAATAAAAATACTTAAAAAAAAAAAGATTGTCGCTAACTCTCTTTAAAGTGTTATGTCCTGTCTTTGAAGGCAGATGGGAATATAAATTTAAAAGGGGTCTTTTATCTGTCTGTCTTGTAAAAGACTCTGGCAGTAAGCAATCTGTTTGTGGCTTTGGGTACTCATGAATGAAACTTGCCGGTGTCTAACTGCTTGAGTTCTTTAGAGCAGGGGTCCCCAGCCCCCCCCCCCCCATAGCCCCGCATCGGGCCACAGCATGCCAGAAACTGGGTCACACAAATAAGCGAAGCCTCATCCGTGGGATGCAGGGAGCATGCAAATCCACGTCCTCTCCGGTCCACGGAAAAACACCTCTCCACGGAACCGGTCCCTGGGGCCCAAAAGGTTGGGGGCCGTTGCTTTAGACTAGAGATTTAAATAATGCCCGAGGTGATTTATCGCTATCGCTGATAGAGACACCAAGGGAGAGGCATGGGTTGCTTCTTATTCTCAGGGAAGTTCCCCCCCTCCCCTTTGATAGAGGCGTCTTTTCGGGGACATTCTTAGGGGCGGGTCTGCCTTCTTACAGGATGATGGGGGCTGGTTTCGAACTCCCGAGGAAGGCGCTGGATTGTCTCTGGGTGACCAAGAGCCGGCTGGAATCGGCCGTTCTTTAAATCCAGGTAACTGAAAATAAAGCTCTTCCCTTTTTCACCCGCCGAGCCTTCCCGCCTTCTTTTCTCCCCCTTGGCTGGCTTGCCTAGCCCGCCAGTTACCTTCGGCGCCAAACGCGGACACGAATCTAGGCACAAGACACAAAGCGAGCCCAATTTGGCGCTTTGCGACTTTTTTGGATCACTGGCGGTCCTCGGCGTTCAGTGCCGGCTCTTCCCCGCAGGCTCTGGCGAGTCTTCGTTGAGTCTTCCAAATTCAACCAAAGCAGTTACAAGGGAAGAGGCCACTATGAACCTCGACATTAGCGGTCAGTTTTGCCCTCTGAGCTCAAGCCCAGAGCCTGGACAGTGGAACCAGGGAGGCCCAGGCCTTTGGCCGCTGCACTTGGTTGGTCCACAACAAAGAATGAAGAAGGGGGAGAAGCAGGGAGGGAAGCGGGGAGGCGCTGCCTCTTCCCTCGCGGAAACTCCCTTCGCAAGAAAACGG
The DNA here is from genome assembly GCF_049901735.1 of Notechis scutatus. Taxonomy (NCBI): domain Eukaryota; kingdom Metazoa; phylum Chordata; class Lepidosauria; order Squamata; family Elapidae; genus Notechis; species Notechis scutatus. Next base: position 158,720 of record NW_028263156.1, read on the forward strand.
CTTCCTTCCTTGGCGCTTCACCGAGCCCCCTTTAAGGAGTTGCGGTGGGGTTTTTTTCCCGTTTGTTTTTCTGAAAGGAGACTTGCCCAACTCCTCCTCCTCTACTCACGACCAGCCCTTTCCAGGCAAAGGCTAAGCTTCCCTCCAATCCCCCACGCCCACCCCAATCATAAAATTCTCCGGGCGGCGCCTGCTAGCTCCGATCTCCAGCTTCCAGAGCTGTGAAGTTCATCTTTTTCACAATAGCCCTGGAGAGAAGAGCTGGAGCTGCATATCCTCCTTTCCCCGACTCTGCCCTTCACCCTCTCTTCCCTTTCCAGGCTCCTCCTGGCTCTTCCTGTCTATTTGGCTGGCTGCTAAGAGGGATGTCAGTTGGGGCTGTCCCTCTCCCTCACCAGGCTCTGAACTGGACCCAGAAACGGCCTGACAACCAGTGCATCTCCCAGGGCAGGGCTGCAATATGGGTTTCTTTTGGAAACACACATCACTGCCTGTGCCTCTTCGGTTCCCAGCAGCTGAAGCTTCCACATACTCTTCAAGGGCAGCCCCATAGAGAGTGCATTGCAGTAGTCCAACTAGGAAGTGAATAGAGCATGAGTGATAGTGAGCAGAGGCTCTAGATCTAGGAATGGATGCAACTAACACACAAGACCAAATTCAACCAAAGCTCAAGCCCAGAGCCTGGACGGTGGAAGCAGGGAGGCCCAGGCCTTTGGCTGCTGCTGAACACTTGGTTGGTCCACAACAAAGAATGAAGAAGTCCTCAATCTTAAGTCTTGGCTGGAACAAAGAGAGATCCAACCTGGAATTAGGGGGAAATGTTCCTGTCTGTGAGAACAATTAATCAGTGGAATGAACCACTTGCCTCCAGAAACTTTGTGTGCTCCAACACTGGGGGTTCTTAAGAAGAGATTGGACAGCCATTGGTCTGGAATGGTATAGGTTTTCCTGCTTGAGCATGGGGTTGGACTAGAAGACCTTCAAGGTCCCTTCCAACTCTGTTATTATTCTGTAAAGGAGGACCCAGATTGTTGGGGGCAAGAGGCTGACTGTCAACTGCTTAGAGAGGGCTGTAAAAGCATTGTGAAGCGGTATATAAGTCTAAGTGCTACTGCTATTCGCTTCTGCTGCTTCCTCATGAGCCACACACACTGCAGTGAGGAGAACTAGGAAGGGTGGAAACCCCCAAGGATTTCTAGAATGTGAGCGTGTGAACTGAGTGCCAGACCCAGCCTGCACTGCAACTGAGTCAGACCCAGAAGGCATGACACATTGATTCCAGATGACTGACAGATATAAAAACCCCAAGTGGAAAACCCAACAAATCCCCCACCCTCCTTGACAACCATCAAAGCAATAGGGGTGGGAGCAGATCTACAGGCAAAATCTTCAGGGCCTTTGGAAAGAGTTTCAAGGTGGGAGCCAATCTTGACTCCAATGGGGAAGGAACCACCAAGGAGTAGGAACTTCTTCTTGATCCAAATAGATGGACCTCCTTAAGGGAGGGGACCCATAACGTACACTGCCTCTCCACTTCAGCCTCTCTTGTCCAGGTCATTGGGAAAGCTTGCTAGGCCTCCAATGTGGCCTTTAACTCCCACTGGGATCCTAAAAGATCACTTTCTAGCTTAGGGGGCTGGAGAAAGAGGTTGTGTAGATTGTGCAGGGCTGTCAGATCCATGTATCTGTCATTTCTTCAATGAAAGAAGAAAAGGGGGGGGGGACTGATAAAAATATCCTTCTTGATGTAACCTGAATATATTTAATCTTACATCGAATTTGTATAACCTACACATGATACAATGGAGAGATGAAACCCAGATGGCCGGAATCTATCACCTCCAAGAGAAACAGCCAGGAGATGAAGAGACCATAAAAATTCCACAGTGAGATGTGGCCTGGGAAACTCTGTAAAAGATCGTTCTAAAAAAGGGGGTGGGGGGGAATTAGGTATGCCCTGGGAAACTCTGTAAAAGATTGTTCTAAAAAGGGGGTGGGGGGAATTAACATGTTGGCTCTTTGTTTTACTAAATATACATCAGGATAAGGGTAGGGATTTTAAACTCCCTTATCTATCTCTGCATGCCTGAGAGACCTTAGACGCTGCTTTTGACCCCTACATGAATTGTCTCATCTCAATAAAGGATTCCTTTTGATACATTTTCAGATGTTCATTCTAGTTGATTGAATGGGAAAAGTTCTGTAGCCTGACAGGGGCTCTATGGAACAAGCACCTGGGGCCTCATAAGGGGCAGAGGTTCCACATAGTGGAAATAAACTCATTGTGGGGCTAAATCACTCTGGATCAGTGGTCACTAACCGATGGGCTGTAGCCCACTGGTGGGCCGTGAGAAAATTTTAGTGGGGCGCAGAGAAATCTCACCCCCAGAACACCCCCACAAAGAAATTAATCCAGGCTGCGCAGAAACACAAGGCTGTGCCACCCACATGGCCCGCGGGAACCCTCCCTGCCCACTCACTCCTTACCCAGTAAACTTGCCTGCTAAATTGCTATTTTTCCTTTTTCCGACCATCATCTGTTCTGCTGTGCCGAGAGATTTAGATTAACTAGGAAGCAGGAAATGGTTGGATTTCTTGATTTCTAGCTAGTCTTTAGATCTTCAGCTCAGCACAGCCAAACCTCCCTTAGGACTGAAGGTTTGCTTGCAAGCAAAATCAGTGCAGACTCACGGCAAGCAAATTTGAGAGACTGAGCTAGCCGATGGCAGATAGATAGATCACTGAATGATTCTGTGAGCAACTTAATCTGCCTGCTTTGCCTGATTTTGGGTAAAAGTTGCTCTTTTTTAAAATAAAAAATTCAATATTTACATGCATGGTGTGTTGTGAGTTAATTTTGTGAGTTTGCTTGCTACCAAATTTTATGAGTTTGCTTGCAAGCAAATTTTATGTGACAGACTGAGCTAGCCAATGGCAGATAGATAGATCTCTGAGTGAATCTGTGATTCTGTGAGCAACTCAATCTGTCTTCCTGCTTTGCCTGATTTTGGGTAAAAGTTTTTTTTTATATAAAAAAATTCAATATTTATATAAATATTTATAATATTTACATACAAGCCATGCCCAGCCAGTCACAAGACCACCAAGCCACATCCACAAATTAGGCCACACCCACAGAACCGGTTAGTGGTCCCTGGGATCTAAAATTATGAGTTTGGTCGTCCCTGAGGTCCAAAAGGTTGGCAACCCCTGCTCTGGATGATTCTGGTGATTCTGATTTCAGAGCTAGTAGTTGGGCATTTCTGAGCTTGGACAGAAGGTCTGGGAGCCCCTTTACCTGCTTTGTAGGAGGTTCTTTTTCTTCAGGGCATGGGATGAGGAAGGATATGGGAGAAGGGCATGATCTCTGAGGCGATCTAGGAGATCCATGGAACAACAGAGAGTAGCTGGCAAAGCTTTGGGGATGGTGGGACACGAGGGAAGAGGTGGGGCAAGGGGTTCAGCAGGGACCCCTCAGTTCAGCCACTTCTTCCTTGAACTTCTCCTTTTGCTGCTTCAGACGCTTATTACTCTCCTGCAAACTGAGATGGTTGGATTCTTTTTCTGCTCTTGCTGCGGGGCCTCTTTAAAATGACCCTCCCTTCCCACCCATAGTAAGTTTAAGTTTCGCACACCTGTTTGTTAAGACTCCTTTCTTACATTTTTATTTGATTCAAAAACTTACAAAAGAAACTTCCAAAAAGACTTGCAAAGAGAAATCAAAACTAGTCAAAACATTTTTTAAAAAAAAATTGCATCAAAAAAATACAAAAGACAAAACTCCACATACATATATTGTGAATACTGGTAGATATATTATAGCAATAAGAGTTTCCTCCCTGTGCAAAACAGACCCACATCTGTTTGTCCCTAATTGTCTTTCACATTTTCTCTTTTAAATAAGCGAACTGAAATCTTCCTTCCTCGGGAAACTGGTTCTCCGCACATCCTTTTGTTCAATCGCACCACAAACAATTGTTTTTAAAGGTCTTTAGCCATATTTTTCTAACCTAAAAGCTCAGAGGCTACCTGGGAATAACTGGACGCTCCTTTCCCTGGTGTGCAAGCCCAGCAACCCCACCTGATAGGTGGGAAAGTGTAAGACTTTTATTTATAAAGAAGTAAATTCCAAAATGGGACACCCCCTCTCCCCGCTCCACAGAGTAGCCACTGAGATCCTATATATGGCGCTAGATGCTAGCAGCAAACTGCAGCGTTTGGCCTATGGTGGCCTCTTTGTTACTATGTGATCTCATCCTCTATCCTGGCTTGGAAAGTCCCAGATTTTCTGGATTTATAGGTGATCTCATTTTACTAACATCACCACTATTCTTAAGGATTTAAAGGTTGGGAGGTTTCACCCATGTGGGATCTATTCTCCAATCCAAATACTGTATCTATGCTACTCTTCCTTGCTTGTAAAAATGGTATAAAAGTAACAAATGCCACATATGTGCCACATCTTGGCACCCTGCACAATGACTGGTCTTTGAAACCCATCAGAGCCCCTTTTGTACAGTTCTGAAAAGCACACCTTGTCATGAACCAGCCATGAAAACATGCAGACTCCAATCTTTAAGAGCAATATCATACATTCTGTACATTTTCTGTGACCACGGTTACAGCTAAAGTTCAAGTAAAGCTTAGGAGGTATGGGAGATGTTGACCTGATGATCAATAATATTACTACACTCAAAGCATCCCTGAGCCCCTTGGGGACTAGCATCTCATCCATCACCTTAATGGACAGGCATCCTTCAACAGGAAGGCCCATGGTCGGACTTTCATCTACGGCAGGTCAACCAGTCAATCCAAAGCTGACAAACCAATGGATAATCTCATCAGTAGATACAAGGTATCTTGCCACTGTTACCTCTAAGTTGTGCTAAATAAGAAGTAATCATAAACTGTTTTCCTTCTTCGCTGGGCAACGTTGAAACAGTGTCTTTGATAGTCCTCTTGAGCCTTCACCCTCCATAGGTTGGGTTGTGCTGCAAAGTAAGAAAATGGAGAAAGTCACAACTCCCTGGTTTATATGGGGAGGGCCTTTTCTGCCCTCTCCTTGGCTCCCTCTTCCCCCCCACAGCAAGCCCCCAGGAGGCATGGGGGGAAAGCAGCCAAATTGGAGAAGGTCTTGAAATTCTCACCCAAAGAGACAGCCCCTCCCTGGAGAGAGGAATTCTCGGGGTGGGATCCTCACTTTCTCCCTTTTAGAGTTCCTTTCCTGTTACCCCTCCAACTCAGCATCCTCAAGCAGCATTTTTTCTGGATAGCCCCCCACACACACACACTGGATAGCCCCCTAATCTCTTTCCCTCCTTCCCTTCCAGTCTTCCTTGCAGAAACATCCCTCATTTTCCCAGCGTGCCCAACACTTTCTTCCGTTCTCACATTTTTCCCTCAGAGCTGATGAGAGGCTGAGCTGGGCTGGATATTTTCTGAAGAGCAGCTGATCGGAGGGTCCCAGGCAGGAGGGGCTGAGCCCCAAAGGAACCCCAAGCAGCCCACCATCTCTTCTCATGGCTGTCTTGGAAAGACTTTAGAGGGTGGATTCCTCACATCCCCCCTTCACAACAAGCCTGATGGTCTTGGCTGCCAGATATTTTCCAAGCTCAGAGATTGCACTAAAAGCTGCACTAAAAGCCTCCAATACAGGAAACACAATGTTGCCAGCCAATCAAGACCAAAAAAAAAAAAAGCCACAAAACAGACAGAAGATATTAGAAACACCAATCAAGCAGAACACAGCAAACTCCAAGACCAATAAACACAGACCAAGACTCCCAACCAATCAGGATGAAGAAAAAAAAACATTCTGGCACAGCAGTAGGCTAGCCCCAAATTTAAAACAGAAACGGCTGTGAAAGTCTGACTCACAGATGAACACAATACAGAAGCCTGATGATGGCAGATGAGATTCTGCCGAAACATTGCTACAACTTTAAAAGCACAACTATAATGACGTGGGAAAATACCCGAACAAAGCTGAATACCATACATGTAAGTACCCGCGAAAACTTAAGAAAACATACATATGTATGTATGTATGTATGTATGTATGTATGTATGGTATTCAGCTTTGTTCAGGCAACGTTTCAACGAAGTCTGATTCGTCATCTTCAGGCTTGTGTCTTCAGCTTTGTGCTTCTCAGAATAAATACTTCTTGGCTCCCAGGTATATTTCCAAGCTCAGAGTTCAGTCTTTTAAATAGACTTCAGCAATATTCAGACTCACCTCCACTTATTGCAGGATGGAACATCACCAGCAATGAATCCCAACTTCTGCACTTGGGCAAGAAGGGAGCCTTTCTAGACAAACATCATCAGGGAATGTTGTCTCTTCCTGAAGGTGTTTTTTCCTGCATCTCCACCATCTGCAGCCTGATAGATGGTGAAAAGAGAAGACAGGCAGTTTATTTCTGGGGCAGCAGCTCCTGCCTGGGCTGGAGAGGGTTTATGCTAAAGACCCCAAAGGGCCCAGACAGCACAACTACCTGGATTTTAACCCAACATCTTGAGAAAAATATATTTGTCCTTCCTCTGTTTATTTCAAGGGCAAAATTGTTAGCCATCAAGAGTTGCTAACCAGGGGGAAAATGAAATGGAAGATTCCTGGAAGTTCTTGAGAAACCATCAAGTTAAAACTATCCATGTTCTAATTACAGCTCCAATTAGACAGTCCTGTTTTTCCACCCTCTTTCAAATATGTCCAGCAGGCTCCGCCCAATTATACTAAATAGTGCTTACTTGCACTAAAGCATCATGAATGGCTTTTAAGCAACAATGTGGAAGGACTTTGTCATTTCCTTCTTCCTCATGTCCCACTTGCTTGACAGTTGTGGGATGAAGTTGGTAAGTCAACATCCTGCCATCAATTGCTAGGAGCGGGTGGGCAGAGGAAGAAGCAAGGGACCAAATAAGCAATAAACAAGGATTAGCCTAGGGCTGGGAAATAGGGGGGAGGGAATGACAGTTGAGGAAGACCAGGGATGCTTTGAACCAGATTGTGCCAGTCTTCAAGGACACTGAGAAGATGGAGATGCTTGAGAATGGAATGTTGATTGCTCCAAACACGGCAGGTTCTCAAAACACCTAGACATCCACCCATTGGCCGGAGACGGACTGATCAAGAGGGGAAGGTAGAATTGGAGGGAAATAGTCGGTATGCTTTTGCATGGGAAATAATTCTATTCTGCTACCAACTGCTACCAACATCACTACATCCAAATGGAGTCGAGGGTGTTTCTTTCCTAAGGGATTGGATTGGGGCAGGTTCTGACAATCCCATTCTGTGTTTTTAATATTCCAAAGCTCGATTCCAACGTAACCAGCTCTAAGGAAAAGGTGGCTGATTCTGGAAAGTTAAGCAGGTCTGACAGGCTTGGCACTTGCACCTGAGACTGACAAGCAAGCAAATCTCAAGCAAGTCAAAGGCCCACCCTGGAAGAAGGAAATGGTAAAGCAGTTCCACCCTCTTGCTGAGAATATTACACAGATGTGAATGGACAAGAAGCAATGAATGGAAAATAAACAAGGAGAGAAGCAACCTAGAACCACGAAGGAACTTCCTAACAGTGAGGTCAATTAACCAGTGAAATGGCTTGCCTTCAGACGTTGTGGGTGATCCATCACTGGAGGCTTTTAAGAAGAGACAGGGTGGTCATCTGGAATGAGATAGGGTCTCCTGCCTGGTTGGAATAGAAGACCTCCGAGGTCCCTTCTAAGTCTGCTATTCTGTTCTGTGCTGCCCTGCACTTGGTGAAGCTCAACTGAGGAGACCCTTCCCACATCCCTCCTCCCTCTCTCATCTCTTGCTCTGAGTAGGAAAAGAACAAGCAATGGCTCCTTTGACCGCTGGACCTTCCTTCCTGTTGAGGTTTGTTCCCGAGTGTGATTGCAAACACGGGAAGAAGACACAGGCCCCCTCCCTCCATTGCCCTCCCCACCTTCCACCAAAACTTCCCCGGTCTTCTTCAAGTGCAGGATTATGGTTTTTCTAGCACTTCCCAGATCATTTATGGCACTTTTCTTTGATTCCTCAGTTCCTGATATTTGCTTCTCTATTCAGGTTTAAGAGGCTTCCTCCCAGACACGAGGAAGGGGGAACATCCTGAGGTTTACAAGAAATGGGAAAAAATAGCTGCGTAGCTTCTTCCTGTCTGACTCCTGTTCAAAATGCTGCTTAGGGGAAACATGAGTGAATGTTCTGACCCAACCTGGTTACCAGCAAGAAAATCTCAAACAAAGGCAGTAACTCAAACCTTCACAGCTTTAATCTACAAATAAACTTCTTTGTAGATAAAAGATGGCTTGCAGCCAATTAGTCCAACCAGAAAAGCTCTGACAGAATTCTTTGGATAAGCCGGAGTCTCCACACACAATGCTGAGTCCTTCGAACGTTTTTGCCTTCTACAGAGCAAAAACCCTTTGAAACCAGGCTTATATTCCCTGGAGGGAGGGGCCATTACTTACAGGGGTGGGATTCAAATTTTTTAACAACTGGCTCTGTGAGCGTGGCTCAGTTGGTGGGCGTGGCTTGGTGGTCATGTTATTGGCTGGGCATGGCCAACTCAATATCACTCACATCGAGTCACGCATCTCCTCGTCTGGCCTCTCGTGATTGTGGGGATGCTGCAACAGTTGTAAGTGTGAAAAATGGTCATGTCACTTTTTCAGTGCCATTGTAACTTTGAATGGTCACTCCACTCAAGCAAAGGACGGGAAAAAAAACTCCAGAGACGTTCCTGAGACAGGAAGTCTAGTCCTGCCAAGAATGTAATAAGGGTTAACGGAGAGGCAGTTTCTGTAAGCAACACCAGAATGTTTCCTTCCTGCCTTCCTTACAGGATTAGGCCAGTAATTTCTTCTAACTACCGGTTCTCCAAACTGTTTAGAATAGGTGCCAACTGGTAGAATCCCACCCCTGATTACTTAGCATTCTTACTCCCAATCACCTGTGCTGCTCCAGCTGTTCTCTTCTACGAATCATCCTGCACTCAAACGTACTTGGCAAGGCTCCTTGGGAACCTCCTCCTCACTGCTGCCATCCCCCACAACCCCTGAAGGCAGCAGCCCACTCCCTGATGGTCCTGGCCCTCATCGGAATCATCGCTCTCCTCAGCCATCTGCACCTACTGCTGGCTAACCACAACAGTGAAACTCTCAGGGAGGCTCTGTCAGCCACACCAGCTCAGTCAACACAGAAAGACACAGGGGAGGGGATGTCAGTGGATGTGTTTGTTTCACTTACCTATCAGGAAGAGAAGCCCAGCTCCCAAGATTACGGCAGCCAGAACTCCCACAAGAGCCCACCTTGTGGTAGCTAAAGGAGGAGAAATTCAGAAGTTCTGATTAGACAGATGCTGAGTTCCCTGAAGTGGAGATGCTGAGCAGTGGAAGCATTTCCCAAGCTGAACCGGCCACCAGGAAGTGCCCCCACCTGAAGGAAGCTCCTCCCCCCCAAGGCTGAAGAGGGCAGAGCGAATGGCCTTGAAGGGCAGAAGGAGGAGCCTCCACCCATCATCTCGTATATCATATATTCACATTATTCCTATTACCATTTCCTACTTTTCTGACAGAAATCACTTCTCTCCCATTGCTAAATAGATGGCTATACCGTATTTGCTGTTCTCCACGTGAAAACATGAGATGAAGCAGCAGCAAACTCTGCCCACATTGTCAAATATTGATGTAACTTCTACACAAAGTTTTTTCCTACACATCACAACCCCATCAGCCTCTCACCTGTTTCCTCCTTGAAGGCCAAGTCGAGGGGCTCCTGCAAACCCTCGTGCTCCAGGTGACACCGAAAACGGTCCCTCTCCTTGGGGTCGATCTCAATGTTGAGCCGAATATAATAGGTCCTGTCTGAGTTGGGTGCCACATTGCTACGGAGGGTCTCGTAGACACAGGCCTCTCCATCCCTGGTCCAGGTGGCCTGGATCTCCTTGGGGTAGAAGGCAAAGGCCTGGCAGGTGAGGACCTCCAGCCTCTCATCCACCACCTTGGAATTCACCTTCCCCACTGGGGGCTCTGCAGAAGAAGTAATACCAGAGTAACCAGGTTTTCTAGAGTTTCTGTCAAGATGGCTTAATGACAGGCAAGGCCTCCTTTGGCCATTCTCTCCCTCTGCTCCTTCTCCTCCTCTGAACCTCTGGGAGTCTCCAAGATTGGGGCATTGAAACTCTTTAGATCTATTTTTGGAAGGGTTAAAAATAAAAGTTGGGTAAAGTTCTTCTGTTGACCAACGTAATTCAGTGTTTGGAGTTTAATTTTAACCCCCCCAATTGAATTTATTCAAGTTCTTCCAGATAGAATTCAGGAACAGACTGATCTTTTCCTTCTGACCCTAAAACAGGACATCGGTTTCTTCTGCTTTGCAAGATTCTCCCAGGGAAACAAGGAGACATCCAGCATTAATTTCTTGCTCAGAAGATTATTTTCCTCCTGTCATGTGATGTGGGATCCTGCCTGACCCTTTTCTACAGAGGTTAGCTTGGCTATGTAGGACAGAAATACTACGGGGAGGGGGGAGCCCGAAGAAACATGCCCAGTGGAGACCCACTTTTGTCACTCACCGATCCTCTGCACAGCCTCCTTCTTCTGGTAGGACAGGTATCTCTGCAGCCACTGAATGCAGGCGTTCTCCAACAAATCTTTCATTTTCTCTGATGACCCTGGATCCTCCTCCCACTCCTCCTTGACCTTCTGGGCCTGGGGCTGAGCTGTCACCCATCTGAGGGTCTCCTTGTCGAAGCTGATGAAGTCCATCCCATCGTAGCCATAGTGGAAATATCCTCCTTTGCCCCTGTCTTCCCTGAGTTCACAGCCCCAAACAGCCTGCCAGGTGTGAAGCCCTGAAACAGACCCAGAGGAGGTGGGTGTGAATGAAAAGGGTCAGGATTCCACTCCCTAGACACCATTAGAGTCTATACCCCGCTTGCCACCTGGGGAGAGAAACACGATTTCTCCCTCCCCTCTTTAGCACACAAGGAGAAATGTCTTCAGTTAACTTTGTTTGGCTACCCTCAGGCTGTGCAGAGTGTCCAGGGGAGGGAGAAAACCAGGGCTGGAGGTGGAAAGTGGGGAATTCTTTCTTTTCAGGAAGGAAAATCTCACCATTATGCCCCCTGCAGGCCTGGAGGTCAAAGGTGACCCAGCCTCTGCTCACCTTCACTCTGGTGGCTGAGTTTGGATAACTTCTCCAGGTCAGCCCTGAAGACCCTCTTGGAGACCAGAAACATCTCCTTCTCCGCCTCCTCCATCCAGGGCACCAGAGGCTCCATCTTCCTGGTGAGGCTGTCAAAGTGAGTGATGGGCTGGTCGTCCAGGTAGCTCCTAACGGAGAACAGAGGTGGCCCGCCGCTGGGCTCTGGCAGGTACAGGTAGAAGTAGCTCAGGGAGTGTGAGAGGGAGCCTGGAGAGGGAGGAGGAGAGAATGAGGGGGGGTCTGCACTGCAGCTCCATCTCCTCCAACCTTTTATTGTCACCCAGCACCGTCAACAAGGGGGCCGCCCTCTTTCTGCACTGCTTGGGAAGGTTCCTTCTTTTAAACCCGAGGAAGAAGCCCCAGCCATCCCTTGGCTGACCTCTAGAAACACCTGGGCAGACCCACATCTGGTTAGACTCCTCCCACAGCTCCCCTGGGCCCTTGATATTCCCAGCCAGCTGCCTGTGTGTGTGACTCCGATCATAAAGCTCCTTGCCAGTTGGCAGGGGAGAATTCGTTTGGAGTTTCTTTGTGGGAGTCAGAGACCTGGCTGATCTTCAGAGACGGTCTATAATATGACAATTCACCATGGCCAACCTGCCATAGGATGCAAGAGGAGGGACAGAAAGAAGTGTGAACGGTAAAAATGAAAACATTTTTTATTTATTTTAAATAATTAAATAGAATTGTTAAATTGTCCCATTCCCCTCCAAAGAAGCAATCCAGGCCCTCCCCCACCCGCAGGCCCTTCCCAGCTGGCTCTGTTTTCTGATGAGTTTGGAGCTCCAAGGCAGAGGTGGCCGAAAATGGGGTGAGAGCTCTGAAAATGCCTCTGTTCTGGAAAAATTAAAACGAATAATAAAATAAAAGTGCAAACTCTTCTACAAACAGCTCCTCCTTTTCTTTGCCCCTCCTGTGTGACCACCTCAAATGTCCTGCGGCAACCTCTTCCCCCCTCCCTCTGCTGTCCCTGTTCCCCCATGTGTGTGTATAATAAGAGGGCTGTGAAAATATCTCTATGAGACACCCCTCACATCCCGGACATAAACTGTTTCAACTCCTTCCCTCAAAACGACGCTATAGAGCACTGCACACCAGAACAATGAGACAGTTTTTTCCCAAACGCCATCACTCTGCAAAACAAATCATTCCCTCAACACTGTTCAAATATATTACAAAGTCTGCACTACTATTACTGTTAATCTTCTCATCACATCACCCATTGCCTCCCACTCGTGACTGTATGACTGTAACTTTCTCACTTGTATACTTACGATTTATATTGACTGTTTCCTAGTATGATTTGATTGCTTATTGTACCTTATGACTGTCATTAAGTGTTGTACCTTATGATTCTTGACTCTTGATGAATGTATCTTTGCTTTTATGTACACTGAGAGCATTTGCACCAAGACAAACTCCTTGTGTGTCCAATCACACTTGGCCAATAAAGAATTAACAGATAGCAGATAATCAGAGTTGGAAGGGACTTTGTAAGGTTATCTAGTCCAACCCCCTACCCAAGGGGGAGACCCTACACCATTTCTGACAGATGGCAGTCCAATCTCTTCTTGAAAGTTTCCAGTGATGAAGCTCCCACAACTTCCGAGGGCAAGTTTATTGTTCTGTCAGAAAGTTTCTCCTTATTTCCAGGTTAAATCTCTCCTTCAGTTTCCATCCATTATTCCTTGTCTGGCCTTCAGGTGCTTTAGTAAATAGCTGGACTCCTAACTCTGTGTGGCAGCCCCTCAAATAATGGGACAGTGCTATCCTGTGTTCCCTGGTCCTTTTCTTCCCTAGACTAGCCAAGCCCAGTTCCTGTAACCGTTCTTCATATGTTTTAGTCTCCAGTCCCCTAACCATCCTGGTTGCTCTTCTCTGTACTTTTTCTAGAACCTCAACATCTTTTTATAGTGTGGTGATCAAAACTGGATGCAGTACTCTAGGTGTAGTCTTACTAAGGCTTTATAGAGTGGTATTAGTACCTCACTTGACCTCGGATTGTATTCCTCTTTTAATGCAATTTAGGACTGCATTAACTTTTTTGGCTCCTATTTAGCTGGTTGTCCACTAAGACTCCAAGATCCCTCTCACAGTTACTGCTATTGAGCCTAGTTTCACCCAGTCTATATGTGTACTTTCGGTTTTTCTTGCCTAAGTGTAGGACTTTACTTTTCTCTACATTGAATTTCATTTTGTTAGACACAGTCCAGTGTTCTAATCTGTCAACATCCATCTGGATCTTGAGCCTATCTTCTTGGGTGTTAGCTATTCCTGCCAGCTTAGTATCATCTGCAAATTTGATAAGTTCCCCTTCTATTCCCTCATCTAAGTTGTTAATGAAGATATTGAAGAGTACTGGGCCTAAGACAGAACCTTGTGGCACCCCACTGCTTACTTCCCTCCATGTAGATTTAGACCCATTAAGGACTCTTTGAGTACGGTTTGTCAGCCAGTTGGGAATCCATCTAGTGGTGGTGCTATCTATTCCACATTTTTTCTAGCTTACTAAGAAGTAGGTTGTGATCTACTTTGTCAAATGCCTTGCTGAAATCTGAATATATTATGTCCACAGTATTTTGCTGGTCTACTAATTTAATCACTGTGTGAAGAATGAAATAAGATTGGTTTGACATGATCTGTTCTTAACAAACCCGTGCTGACTGCTAGTTATTACTTTACTTGTTTCTAGATCTTGGCAGATCTGTTTTTTTTAATTATCTTTTCCAGTATCTTCCCAAGTATTGATGTTAGGCTGATTGGTCTATAGTTTCCTGGGTCTGGTTTTTTTTCCCTTTTTTGAAGATGGGAACCACATCAGCTCTTTTCCAGTCCTCTGGTAGTTCCCAGGTGCTGCAGGATTTTTGAAAGATATGGTGCAGTGGTTCTGAGATGACCTCTGCCAGCTCCTTTAAAACTCTGGGATGTAATCCATCAGGCCCCAGTGATTTGTTTTCATCAAGATCAGACAGGTGTTATCTTACTATTTTTTGTTGTTGCTTATTTTAACTTTTATTTCTGGTCTGTCTTTTACAGTTATGTTTTTGGTGGGTTGAGCTATAGTTTCTTTTTGCAGGAAGACCGATGCAAAGAATGAGTGAAGCAGTTCTGCTTTCTCTCTATTGCCTGTTACTTCCTTGCTGTCTTCTCTCTTTAGTGGACCGACTGCTTCCTTGATTTTTTTTTTCTTGTTATTTATATGTTGGAAGAAACTTTTTAAATTATCTTTGACTTTTGTTGCAAGTCTTTGTTCGTTCTGAGCCTTTGCTTTCCTGACTTCATCTTTGCAGAGTCTGGCTATCTGCTGATATTCTGCCTTAGTTGTCTTTCCCCTCCGCTATTTTCTTAGGATGGGAACTGATTACAAAGGAAACGCCAAACGTTCTTAAAGGAGGCTCGGCGAAGCGCCACGAGGGAAGGCAGAGTGTCCCTTCTGGGAAAGGAGCTTAGAGGGGGAGAGACCCAGCCCAGGACACGACCCCCCTCCCCTTCTGCTTCCTCCCCTCCGGGTCGCAAGTCCCTCCAGGCACTCACCGCAGCAGCCCCGCTGCACGAAGGCCCCCAGCACCGCTCCAAGGAGCCAGAGGGGCGCCCGTTGCAGCTGCATCGCCCTCCAGCCACCTGGCCTTTTACATCCGTACCCTACCCGAAGACCCCCCAAGCTGCAGCCATCAGCCGAGGAAAATCTCGCCCTTCTGCTGTGCTCTGAACGAGCAGAACTGAAACCGAAGTTGATTTCCAGTAAAGCAAAAGTTGGCGGGGCTCGGAAACCCCCCACCCCCACCCCAACTTCCTCTCAGCCAAGCTTCAGCCAAGCCCCACCCGCTTCTCTCTCAGTCCTCCCCCTGGCGCTCCAGACAGAGCGAGGGGCTTCCAGGGCTGAAGTTCCCTGCTTGGCTGTCTTTTGGCGCCCAGGGAGGGGGGAGCGAGGTCCCAGCCAGAGGCTGCCCTCAGGAAGCAGCGACAGTTAAGGTTGTATTTAATGAAGGGATTCTATGAGCGAATAATGGGAGTTTTATTTATGACAACTCCGCGTTTTAAGGGATAATGGCTTTTCCGCAAGAGCCTTAAAGGGAGTCTGCCTTTCCTTCTTATTGGACTCTTTCCTTTTCTTTTCCCTCCCCTCCTTTTCCCCTCCCCTCTTAGAGTCTTCTGTTCTTTCCTTTTCCTCGTCTTTTCCTTTATGCCTTCTGAGTCCAGTTGCTCGTTTCCACTTAGGGCTCCAAAGCGAGAATCTCTCATCCGAGCTGGGAGAGGCTCACCTGGGCCAAATCCCCTCCAAAGTCTTCAGGGAAGAAGGGCCGTGAGCTCAGTCTGGCCCGTTTCACCACAAGGTCTACCAGCTGCTTCTCCCTAAGTTAAACTGCTGAATGTCTCTATTATATACCCAATAGAGAGAGTCTATATATGGACAAATACTCCCGGGGGGGAGTGAGACTCAGAGAGAGTCTGTGTGTGTGCATGAAATACTGGTGTGTACAACAAAAAGAGCAAACTGTGCCGTGTGTGATTGTTGCCGAGCTGAGACTGAACAAAGCCGGCCCTCGTAGCCACACGGCCGGCATTGATCGGGCTTGTCCCAGGCTGGAATAGTGGCGTCCTGGAGGAAGAGAAACGGGATGGAATTGGGTCTTTGGGAGTTGCGGAGATCCCGTCCCGTCTCTCCCGCCGGGCGCAGCCAAAGCCTGAAGGTCCGAGAGGGACCCGGGACTCGCGGGGTCTCTCCAGCCTCCTCCCGTCTCTGCTGGAACCCTCCCCGCAACTCTGATCCCCCAGCCCGGAGCTTCTTCCCTCCTTGCCCGGTGCTGCCCTTCCGTGTTCTTCCTCAGCCTCCGCGGGGAAAGTCCCGAGCACAGCGGAGCGCCCGCCTGGTTGCCGCCCTTCCCGTGGCCAGGGTTCTGGGTAGACCAGGCAACAGTGGGCGGGACCTTCCCATTGTGACCCCTCCCGACAGGCCTCCCCTCTCCCAGCCTCTTCCCCGCTTTCCCCCTCCTTTCATGCCAGCCTTGTTTCACTCCCCCTTCCTCTTAGCCTAGCACCTGTCTGGTCCCCGGTGGGAACCCCTACAACGCTGGGGGGCTCTGTTAAATATACATGACACTTGTTCGGAATGTAAGTCACCTAACAGTTGGGTTGGAAAATATATAAACCAGGATATAGATATTTTAATACTGTCTCTTTAAGGGAATGCTAAAATTGTAATTGGGTGTGGTTCCTCAAATGGCCATAAGATGGAGCCAGAAACCCATGGCCTGGGTTCTGGGCAGACCAGGCAACAGTGGGCGGGACCTTCCCATTGTGACCCCTCCCACTGGGGTTGCCTCTGCGCCTGGCTTCCCGACAGGCCTCCCCTCTCCCAGCCCCTTCCCCACTTTTCCCATGAGAAATGGACGGTGGGCGAGGCTCCTGGGACACCAGAGAGTCTCAGGGCTGCTGCCTAGAACTGAAGAAGGAGGTGAAAGTCGGGGGATGGGGGGGAGAGGAGAAAGCAACGACCGTTTTTTCTCCCAATCGGGAGCCCCAAAGGATGGGCACAGCCGGGGGGCCGCAGAGAGTGCTCTTTCAAAGATGATTTAGGGCAGTGGTCCCCAACCTTTTTGTACCAGGGACCGGTTTCAAGCAGAAACATTTTTCAAGGAGGGGGAGGGAGAGAATCCGAGTTTGGTGGTTTGCTTGCAGACGTTTCATTACCTGACTAGGTAACATCTGATGTTGTTACCTAGTCGGGTAATAAAACGTCTGCCAGCAAACCACCAAGTTCAGGGAGCGCCTCGGCCCTGCCTCCCTCAGCCCCATCCCTCAGGTGTCTCCCTCCTCCTCCCTCCCTCCCTCCCTCAGGTGTCTGCCTCGTTCCTCTCTCAGTCACTCTATCGCTCCTCCAGCAGCCCAGGAAGAAACTGCTTCAAA
The DNA here is from genome assembly GCF_049901735.1 of Notechis scutatus. Lineage (NCBI taxonomy): Eukaryota > Metazoa > Chordata > Lepidosauria > Squamata > Elapidae > Notechis > Notechis scutatus. The sequence goes on from NW_028263156.1 coordinate 175,836, forward strand.
GAAGCCGGGCGGGGTGTGTGGCTTTTCCTGTCGCCGCAGCTTCGCCCGAAGCGCCCATTTCACCCCCCCCCGCCCGCCCACCCGCTCGCGGTTCAATCCACAGTGCTCGGTTCTGCCTGCCTGCCTGCCTTCTTCGTTTCGGAGCAGCTTCGGCTGATAAAAGAGGCGAATAGTTATTATTCTCAGCCGAAGCTGCTCCCAAACAACCAGACAGGCAGGCAGGCAGAACGGAGCACTGTGGATTGAACGCTGAGCGAGCGGGCGGGCGGGTGGGGTGAAACGGGCGCTCGGGAAAGCTGCGGCGACAGGAAAAGCCCCCCCCCCGGCTTCTTTGAAGCAGTTTCTTCCTGGGCTGGTGGAGGAGCGAGAGAGCGACTGAGAGAGCTGAGCCAGAGAGCAGGACAGGCTTCGGTTGCTTCCTCCCTCCCCTTCTTTCATTTGTGTCCTTGATCCCCGATCCCAGCAGCATTCACCAAAGGCGAAGAAAGCCGCCATTTTTTAAATTTTTTTTTTCTTTGCGGCCCGGTAAAGAGTGCTCCACGGACCGGTACCGGTCCGCGGCCCGGTGGTTGAGGACCCCTGATTTAGGGGACTGGAGGCTAAAGGTTAACGTATGAGGAACGGTTTGAATGAATTGGGCATTTCTAGTTTGATGAAAAGAAGGACTAGGGGAGACATGATAGCCAGTGTTCCAGTATCTCAGGGGCTGCCCCAAAGAAGAGGGAGTCAAGCTATTCTCCAAAGCATCTGAGGGCAGGAGAAGAAGCCATGGGTGGAGGAAACTCATCAAGGAGAGAAGCAACATAGAACGAAGGAGAAATTCCATGACAGAGCAACTCATCAGTGGAACAACTCCAGAAATTGTGAATGCTCCAACATTGGAAGTTTTTTAAAAGAGGTTGGAAAGCTGTTTGTCTGAAGTGGTAGAGGGTTAGCAGGGGGTTGGTCTAGAAGTCCTCCAAGGTCCCTTCCAACTGTCATTCTCTTCTATAAATGGTGGCGTTTGTGTGGGTTGGCTGGGTGTGTTCTTGTGATGGAGCGCTGGGAAAAGAGCCAAGAGGCTGTGCCCCACTCAGAACACAGAGCTGGGCTGTGAAGGACTTTGGAAGGAAATTGCCCCCCCCCCCAAAAAAAAATATCTCCCGGACTCCCAACCACACTGGAAGGACTTCTTCCCAAAGGCCAGCCAGATCTCCTCCCTTCTAGGCCTTCTGGTTTGCACACCTGCCATTTCCCCTGAATGCTTCCAGGAAAGCAGAGAGAAGCTCCTGGGAGCCTCTGGAGTCTGGACAGTCTCCAGGGGAAGCCCCAAGAACAACCCTGGCTGGCAGCCTAAGCATCTGGGGATCTTCCAGCCCAAAAACCTCCTTTCCAGCTTCTCTTTCTCAAGTCTCACCTCTGCATGATAAGCAACAATCCAGCCTGACATGATTTGCCTTTTTTTTGGTGCCAAGTATTTCATGCACACCCATAGACAGCAATACTTTGTCTATCACTCTCCCCCTCCTCCCCCCAAGGGCTGTTCATATAGGGATGCAATTTGATTTTGGGAGGCGCAGCTAGACCTTGTGTGGAATTGGGATCAGACTGAGCTCACAGCCCTCCTACCCTGAAGCTGAAGCCTTAAGACCGAGGTGGGTCAATTCAATTTGGGATTTGGGGACAGAGAGCCCCAAAAGAGGAACCGAACTCCACAGGGAAGCAGTAATGGAAAGAAGAGAAGCCTTGAAGAGGGGAAGGAGAGGAGAGGAGCCAATAAGAAGGAAAGACGTTCTTCATCGACAGACCAAAACCTCGTCTCTGCGAGGCTTCGATCTGTGCTCGCCGCTGGAGCACCCCGAGTCGGCTGGTTTTGTGGCTAAGCCACCCTGTAGAGGTGGTGAAGAGGGGGGAGACTGCCAGCAGGGTTGAGGAGAGCCGCATCTCTCCTCACCAGCTGGCCATTACTCCCTTTCCCTGAAGGTGGTTGCAGCGGTGGTCAGAAATGGCCACCACAAAAAAGAACTCAACCGGAAAAGAATGTGCAGGAGGAAGATAAGAAGAGAAAGTTTTGGTTGACCAGGTCAAACAGCAAAAGCAACAAATAAGGTACCCTAGAATTGAAACTATTAAAAAAACAATAACATTGTTCCCTAAGAAGATTTTTAAGCTGCGAAGGAGAGAGAAAAGGGAAAATATTTGCTTTTCTCCTTTTCCTATACTGACAGCTAAGAGACTTAAGCAAGAAATTAGAAAAAAATCCACTTTGACATCAATAGGCATTTAATGCTGAATATAAAAAGTCAAAGGGATAATAAAGATTTCTGGGTAATTAAAAGCTTTTGCAAACAGGAAAGGAGAGAAAAAGAATAAAAGGGCAAGATCTGGAAGGGAGGAGACTGCCTGGAATTAAAAAGAACTTACAGCAAAATCTCAACAAGACTTCCAAAAGATACATTCTAACTGAAATATCACAACAAAAACCCCAAGAAGAGAAAGTCGAAAAAGAAATAAGAAGATATAACTCGGGACTATCTGGATTACTTGATGATTTCTGGATTCTTGGTTATTGTTTTGAATGACTAAAATCAATCGGGTGGTTGTTTAAAACTGTTTAAAATGGCTCCACTTTTAGAACTGAAAATGGAACTTAAAAAGTACAAAGAAGATGCACAAGAAGGGAGAGGTTCTTTTGGCTTTGTATTTCAGTTTTTAGAAATGAAGATCCTGAATTATGAGAAACAACAAGAAATGCCTGCAGAACAAGAAGATTGCGACAAAGAAGAAGCTATCTTTAATGAACAAGTAATCTTAGATGGAGCAAAAAAAGGAAAGCGGGGAAAGAGAATGGAAAGTTTAAGATTGGGAAAAACAACTCCAAAAAAAAAAAAGAGTGAAAAATAAGTATAAAATCAGAAAGCAACAGAAGAGGGAAATGCAGAAGAGAGAATTAGAAGTAGAGAGACAAGGGGGTAAAAGGGGAGGGAGAAGATGAGAGGGAAGAAAGAAAGGAAAAGAAGTTATAAAGGACAGAAGCAAAATATAGAGAAACGGCCTATTTAGAGATAATGGGTGAAAACTTAATGGAAAAAGGGATTCTGCAAAAGGACATAAGATAGTATGGTTATATTAGAAATAATTTTAGAAAATATGAAACAATGTATGATTAAAATGTCTGATAAAATAGCTATCGTAATTCAGTGGAATGCTTGTCAATAAATAAATAAATGTAACAAAACGTATATTTAATGATTTATAAAACATATGTGAAGAGAAATTAGGGAAAATAATTATGGAGATTATGTGTTTTTAAGGAAGTATGATATTTAATTGAAAAGAAGTGTTAAAGATGTTAAGATTTTAATGATTATTAATGATAGAACTGAACTGGAATGGAATGAGGGTTTATGATTACATATATTTACAATCTTTCTTTTTAAAAAAAAGAAAAAAAAAGAATATAGTGTGTATTATAAGAATGTACCAAGCAGAATTCTATTGGAAGTTATGTATTATGTATTATATTGAAGGTCATAAACTTAAGGTATATATTGAAGTTTAAATAAGAGTTGAATGGATGTAATTAAAAGATATAAAGGTATCCTACTCCAATTAGTAACTACAGGAGAAAATTTGTTTAATGAGAAAAAATAATATGAAATTGAAATAGAACACAAAAGTCTAAATATAATGATTTCAATTGAGATGAGATAATCAAAATAAAATTGAAAAAATTAAAAGAGGGGAAAAACTATATAAAAAATGTAAAATAGTATAAGATATGGAATAGAATACAAAAAGGAGCATGAAATTGAGTTTTGTGTCTGTATAAAGAAGTTCAACCCAGGACCATCCTATTTCAAAAAAGATGTTTTATTTGTATTTTGTATGTGTGCAAACCCAAATAAAACGTTATTAAGAAAAAAAGAAGACTTCCGGTTTGTCGGCTCGCGAGCGGCAGGGATTCGCAAGCTGCGCGATCCTGCTGTGCTAGCCGCTTTTGGGGCTCCGATCCGGACGGGTGCGGAGCTAGGCTGCCTGCAGGGGCAGCTGAAGGTAGGGGGATCCGGAGAGGGGTTTGGGGTGTTGCAGACCCCTCCCCGGCCGGCAGAACCCCTTTTCCCAAGACGGTGCAGCGGCGGTCCGTAATGGCCGCCACAAAGAAGCTGGCAGCCAGGTAAGAATGCGCAGGAGGAAGTGGAGAAAGTTTTCGAGAGGAGAAAGTTTTTCTTGGTTCCTAGGACTCTAAGACATATTTAACAAAATTCCTGAAAAGTATGACTTTCTGAATGATACCTTCTAGAAGAGGAAAAAGCGGCAGTTTGATGGTGCTGAAAGGAAAGCTTACCCTCTTTTCCTACGGAATAAATAAGTGAATATTAAGAAACCTATTTTTTTTAGGTGAAAACTGGCTTTAAGCAATGAGTGGGAAGAGAGAGGACTAAAAAAAATATTTGTATGCTAAGACTTTGTTGGAGGAGATGCCTTAAGGATTTGAAGATTAAAATATATTGCAATAAGATTTTAAGAAACAGATTTGGACTTTCTTTTTCTCTGATTGATACTACCCTAGGAGGAGAAAGTGAGAACTCTGCCTTGGTTTGGACTGATTGATAACTTTGGGACTGTTTTATTTTTTCTTTGGAATATTCTGGTTGTTGTAAGAAGAAAGAAGGGGAAAAGAAAAAAGATTTATAATGGCTCTTTCTATTGAGGAACTGAGAAAAGATTGTGAACAAGCAAAAAAAAATGGTAAAGCTGGTTTGAAAGAAGCCTTTCTTTTTTTAGAAATGGCACTTATTAACTATCAACAAACATTACAACAGATGAAGACAGCAGAAGAAGAAGAAGGAGAGGAAGCCATTTTTAATAAATCTCAGAACTCGACTGAGAAAGAAGGAAGAGGGAAAGGAAGAGAAATAAAGGACTTAAGATTTAAAAAAACACTTAAGGGAAAAATAAGGTGCAAAATCAATATAATGATAGTAAACAAAAGGGAAAAGGAATACGACAGAGAAGGGAAGCCAGTAAGGCAGAGGCTAGAAGAAGGGGGGGTAGAAAGGTTTGTTGGGAGAAGAAAGAAAGGGAAAAGGTGGAGAAAAGCTACAAAGTTTTGAAATTAAATGGGAAAAAAGGAATTTTTTTTAGGGATAAAGGATAAAGTATAATCTCTTCAAAGAGATTTTGCAAGGTACATAAGATGATATTGTAGTATTGTATTAGAAATAGAAAACTTAAATGGTTTAAGAGTTGATAGATTAAAATGTTGAAATGTTTAATAATGATTGGTTTTAAAATTTAATAATAGGGGAGGTTTAGAATATTGAGTTTTAATTAAAGAGTTTAATAAGATTATGGTATTGATGTTATTATAAAATTTCTATTATAGTATTTGTTTTTAATATTTAGATCTATTGTTTAACTATGTATTTAATTATTCTGGATGTACTATTCAGATAGAATGTACCAAGCAAAATCGAATTGGGTATTGGGCGTTATTTTAAAGGTTAATTTGATTAATTTAGTGGGGAGATAGAAAGGCATCATACTCTGATTAGTGATTTCAGGAGAAACTTCTTTTTTTTTTATAAGGAACGAGACAAAGGGACAATAAAGAATGGACAAAAGATACAAATATAATGACTCAAATTAAGATGATTAATTAAGATAGAATTAAGAAGAGTAAAATATGTGGAGAAGTTAATATAGAAGACTTAGAATGGTAAATAAAATAAGTAATGATATGTAAGATGAGCATGAATATAATTGAAGTCCATGAAGAGAGAGATACCTGGGTCCAAGTTACTTTCCAAAAAGATTTTTTTATGTTTTGTGTGTTGTGTGTATATGTTGTTTTTTTTGGGGAGAATTAATAAAACCTTGTAGAAATATAGAATGAGAATAATGGTAACTAAGTCAGAAAGAAATAGATGAAATAATAATAATAAAATTGAATAAGAGTAAAGAGAAATAAAGAGAAATTGGATAAGAGGTTTTTGTATGTTTATATGGAAATGGTTTAAAACAGAATTATAGTTTATCTGACTTGTTAAATTTATAATGGAAAAAGGTTTAAGCATGTAATGGATAATGATGACTTGTGTGTTTTGAAAATTAATAAAACTTGTTTTTTTTAAAAAGAAAGAAAGAAAGAAAAAAAGAAGAAGGAAAGACAGACTCCCTGGAAGGCTCTTGAGGGAAGTTCACTATCCCTTAAAAGCGGAGTTGTGGTCCTAAGCAAAACGCCCCTTATCCGCCCATAGAATCCCTCCATGAAATGCGACCTTGACTGTCCTGAGCCCTTGGAGAAAAAGGTAAAGTTGCAACCACCTGCGGCCAAAATAGGCGCGGGGGTAGGGGGGTAGCTGGTGGGATCGGCGCATGTTGAGGGCAGCGCCTGGCTGGGACCCCGCTCCCCCTTCTTGGGGGCTGGACGAGAGCAACGGCAGCGGCGCCCTTTCCTCTCTCCCTTCGCGGACCTCAAACGTGGCGAGAGGACCTGCGGACGGCAGAGAGAACTTCAGTCCCACAGGCTCGGCGCTCTGGAGCAGGAGGGGCGGGAGGGTCCGAAGGGGGGGGGCGGAGAGGATGCTGCCGTCGGGGGGCTTCGCCTTGCAGGTGGAAACACCGCGAGTGGCTGGAGGGCGATGCTGCTGCAACGGGTTGGTGTGATACTTGTGAAAGATTGTTCACAACCCTAATAGCTATCAGACCTCTTTTTATATCATTGGCATCAACATTCATTAGAACGGAAGGAAATTGTAATTTCTTTGTAAACCCTTCAGAGAAGATGAGACGGATGGTGTGTATACATTTGATAAGCAAACACATAAATCAAGAACTGTACAGCAAGTTATCATCCAAATAGTTTAGCTTTAATTGCTGGTGTTTTTCCCCCCAAACATTAATAAAGTTACAAAACATAAAGAAGTATACAAAAAAGCAAAGGAAAAAAAAAGAAAGGGGCAGGGGAAAGCAACATTCAAGAATTCAAATAAAAAGGAAAAGCAGAAGGGCATGTTTCTGCAATGTGGACAAAGATCTTCCTGGCAACTTCTTGGGAATATGCTCAATGGTTTCTCATATGCCCGCAGTAACCATTCCCAAGACCCTGAGGTTCCCCCATCTCCATCCAGGCATCTCCCTAAGGGAACTTGCAAGGCCCTCGTAGAACAAGAGACCTGGCTCCATTCCTTTGCCACGAGACTTTTCCTGGGGTTGCGAGTGGCAAAGCTGCAGAGAGCCTTCCTTCGTGTCTCTGCTGAACTGGAACCAGCTATGTGACCACCTCAGCCAGGCACCCAAGACTCCTCCAGGGAGAAACAGTACAGGTGGAAGTCACGGTCAAGGAACATCACTTGGCCCTGGATCTGCTCCTCGCCTCCCTAATCTGGGGAGGGGGGAGGACACATAAGAAACCTCATCCTTTAATGAGATCTATGCTGACTGCAGCAAGAAGAAATACAAGGACAAGAATCGGGTTCTTTTGTAAAAGTCCCCAAACACAGCAAGGCTGGGAGGGGCTGCACAGGACCCCCACTTATTGTTACTTATATTGACTTATATTGACTTACATCCCCTTCACGGTGCTTTACAGCTCTTTCTAAGCTGTTGACAGAGTCAGCACATTGTCCCCAACAATCTGGAGGATAGAAGGCTGAGTCAACCTTGAGCCGGTCAGGATCGAACTGCTGGCAGTCGGTGGAGTCAGCCTGCAATACTGCATTCTAATCACTGGGCCACCAGGGCTCTTAGGTAAGGTCATCAGAGGTAGAAGTGAGTGGGGTTTGCTCTCTTTTTAGATCCTAGTGACTTGCCCTGTCACTGTTGGCAGGGCTCTTCTTGGAGTTCCTTGATTAAGCTGTTGTTTTATGTTAGCTTCTTTGCCTGTATTGGTAATTGTTCGATTGGGATGCTGTTTACTTGGTTGCTGGTCTAGTGTTAATCTTGGTGTTCATTTCTGCTCATATAGATTGCTGGTAAAAAGGTACTTTTTGTTTCCTTTGGGTGTTTGGACTGTTTCTTTTCAGTGGGATGTAGATGTTGTTTATCTCTATGTGCCTGTTCATGGCCAATTTGTCCACAGTAAGTGCCAAGCCTCCAGGAATTCTCTACTGTTTTCTGGATTTGGCTTGCTCACAGTTTCCCAGTTGAAAAGATGGTTGAGTCTATCCCTATATTGTGAAATCAAGGAGTTTTCATCATGTCCTCTGACTGCCAGTTGGTGTTCACGGATGCGCTTGGCTGGCTCCCATCCCACGTTTTCCACCTTGCACTCCGCTTTTCTTGCCTGCACAATGGTGACACTGAGGCTCCTGGATCACTCCGACTCCTGTGCACTCCGTAGGATGCCTTGTGCTTGAAAGAGGGGGAAAATGCAGAAAGTCAACACCCCCATATGTATGGGGTGGGGGCCTGTTTCTTCTCTCCTCCCCTCAGCTCTCTCTTCCTCCCCCCACTGCAGCCTCCCCAGGCAGGAGGGGAGCAGCCAAAGAGGAAGGAAGGATTGCAACCCTCCCTCTCCCATGCACAAAGAGCTGCTGGTGGGGGCTTCCTCACTTCTCCCCCAGGGTTCCTTATGCCTCCAGCTCATCAAGACCAAGGAGCCTTTTTTTTCCTGGATAGCCCCAGTTGACCTTTTCCTCTTCTCCTCCCCTCCAGTCCTTTTTTATTTTTTATTTGATTTGACAATTGCTTGGAAGATAATCGGTATAAGAATAAACATGAATATGAATGCAGGGATACAATCTTTCCTGGACAGAAATCCCCCATTTCCCCAGGGTGCCTTAGTTGACTGCTTCCCCAGTCAACATTAACCTGTATAACCTCCCATTGGGTGGTTGCCTCGTGCTGCAGAGGGAGAAAACGGAGGAAGTCAAGGCCCTGATTTGTAATGGGGAGTGTAGGAGAGGATGTTTTCCTAGCCCCCCATTTGTTGTCTCTCCCTCCCCTCCAGTCCTCCTGGCCCCTTCCCTGACCCACTTTCATCCCTCAGAGCTGATGGGCTGGAGAGGCTGAGCTGGCCTGGATCCTCCCTGCAGAGCATCAGATCAGAAGATCCCAACCAGGAGGGGCTGAGCCCCAGAGGAACCCCAGGCAACCCATGATCTCTCCATGGCTACCTTGAGAAGACTTGGACTAGGGGGTGGATTCCCCCACTCCACAAGCCCCATGGTCTTTTCCTCCATGTATTTTCCAAGTGCGGAGTTTTTCCTCTTAAATAGAGTTCAACAAGTGTCTGGCTCACCTCTGAGCTCACTTTAGGCTGGAGCATTGCCTGTGACTGAGTCTCGTCTTCTGTGCCATAGATAGTTGGAGAAGGGAGCTTTTCTTGAGAAACTTCATCAGGCCAAGTTGTCACTTTGCGAAGGGATTTTTTCCTGAGCTTCCTCCACTGGTCTGAGAGATTGTAAAAAGAGAGGACAACTAGTTCATTTTGGGGGAGCAGCTCCTGCCTGGGATAGAGAAGGACACAAGTTGAAGGCCTCCAGAAGGCCCAGATGGTCCAAGTGGCCGGATTATAACCCAGTGTCTCGAAAAACAGGCATTAGTGCTCCCAGCAGGTTATGACAATGAAAATGGGTCACTCCTGGGGGTTATTGAGGAATAACCAAGTTGAAACTCTCCTTGCTTGAGAAAGAGAAAGAGAGAGAGAGAGAGAGAACTCTGATCTAACCTCTCTCTCTACCCCCCCTCCCCACCCACACACAATCACACAGAGGCAGGGGTGGGATTCAAATTTCTTAACAAACTTCTTAACCAGTTTCAAATTTCTTAACCAATTCTGTGGGCATGGCCTAATTTGTGGGTCTGTCTTGGTGGTCATGTGACTGGCTGGGAATGGCTTGTATGTAAATATTATAAATATTTTTGTAAATATTGAATTTTTTATTAAAAAAGAGCAACTTATACCCAAAATCAGGCAAAGCAGGCAGGCAGATTGAGTTGCTCACAGAATCAGATTCATTCAGAGATCTATCTTTCTGCCATTGGCTACCTGGGTCTGCAAAATAATAGAAGCTTCAGTCCTAAGGAAGGTTCGGCTCTGCTTAAAAGCTCTTAAAAGCTCTTAAGATTAGTTAGAAGGCAAGAAATCCAATGATTTCCTGCTTTCTAGCTAATTTAAATCTCCTGGCACAGCAGAACGGATGATGGTCAGGGGAAAAAAAGGAAAAAGGGCAACTTAGCAGGCAAGTTTGCCAGGTAAGGAGTGAGTGGGTGGGGAGGGTTCCCGTGGGCCATGTGGGTGGCACAGCCTTGTGTTCCCATCCAGCCTGGATTAATTGCTTTGAGGGGTGCTCTGGGGTGACATTTCTCTGCAGACCACCAAAATTTTCTCCTGCTCCACCAGTTGGCTGTGGCCCACCAGTTGGTTATCACTGATTTAGGGGACTCCTGATATTTGCTCCTCTGTCCATTGAGGCCAAAGAGGCTTCCTCCCAGATATGAGGAATGTGGAACATTTTGAGGCTAACAAGGGTTGAAAAAACGGCTGTGTAGTTTCTTCTTCCTTTCCAATTCCTGTTCAAAATGCTGTTTCTGGGGAAGGGTCTTGTGGGGGCCCTGACTGCAACTCTCAGAGAAGCTCTTGCCCATCCACCCCAACTCAAGTCAACACAGAAAGACCCGGGGGTGGGTGTCATTGGATGTGCTTGTTTCACTTACAGATCAGGAAGAGAATCCAAACTCCCAAGATTAAGCCTGTAACAATTCCCACCACGTGAATCCACCACATTGCATCTAAAGAAGGAGAAAGAGGGCTCTGATTAGAGAGATGCTGACTTCCCCCGAAGGAAGTGACCCCACCTGAAGGAAGCCCCTCCCCTCCAAGGCTGCAGAGGGAGGAGGGAATGGCCTTGAAGGGCAGGAGGAGGAGCCACAACCAATCATCTCATATATCTTCATACTGTTGCTATTAAATTACCATTTCCAACTCTTCTGACAGAAACCACTTCTCTCCCATTGCTAAATGCAGGACCTTTCCTGCTCTCCATCTGAAAACATGAGATGTTGCAGAAGAAAACTACTTCCCCACACACAGATTTTCACACATTTCTCTAAAATCTACTTCTACCCTCTCAGCCTCTCACCTCTTTCCTCCTTGAAAGCCAAGACCAGGGGCTCCTGCAAGCCCTCGTGCTCCAGGTGACACCGAAAACGGTCCCTCTCCTTGGGGTCGATCTCAATGCTGAGCTGGACATAATAGGTCCCGTCTGAGTTGGGGGCCACGTTCCTATGGAGGGTCTCGTACTTGCAGGCCTCTCCATCCCTGGTCCAGATGGCCTGGATCTCCTTGGGGTAGAAGCCAAAGGCCTGGCAGGTGAGGACCTCCAGGCTGTCATCCTCCACCTTATGGATCACATTCCCCACTGGAGGCTCTGCAGAAACAGCAACAACACCAGAGTTCCCAGAATTTCTAGAGTTTCTGGCAAGATGATTAAAATATCAAGTCCTCCTTTGGCCCTCCTCTCCCTCTGTTCCCTCTCCTCCTCTGAACCTGTGAGACCCACTAAGATTGGAACATTGGAGTGAACGTCACTGCAGTAGGACTAGAACTTATTTCTGCTCAGTTTCTTTGTCTTTATTTGGGGGGGGGGGCATTGAAGATTATTTTCCTTCTGTAATATGATGTGAGATACCTCCTGACCCTTTTCTGCAGAGGGGGGATTGGCTATGTAGGACAGAGATAAAATGGGGTGGGGGAGCCTATAGAAACCTGATCAGTGGAGCCCCCTTTTAGCCACTCACCTATCTTCTCCAGAGTCTTGTTCTTGTAGGACAGGTATCTCTGCAGCCACACAACGCAGGTCTTCTCCAGAAAGACTTTACTTCGCTGGGACCATCTTGGATCTTCCTCCCAATCCTCCTTGACCTTCTGGGCCTGGGGCTGAGCTGTTACCCAATTGAGGGTCTCCTTGTTGAAGCTGATGAAGTCCATCCCATCGTAGCCATAGTGCAAAAACCCTCCTTTGCTCCCATCTTCCCTGAGCTCACAGCCCAAATTCACCTGCCAGGTACGAAGCCCTGAAAGAGACCCGGAGGAGGTGAATGAAAAGGGTCCAGGATTCCTCTCCTTAGAGAATAAATAGAGTTACCTTCTCTTCCCACCTGGGGAGAGAAACCCAGTTTCTCTTTCTCCTCTTTCTCAGACAAGAAGAAATGTCTCTTACTTCAGTTAACCCTGTTTGAGGTCCGGCCATGAAGAATTTCTGGGTGGGAGAGAGAATTGGGGGGGAGGGGTTGGGGCCTTCTTTCCTTTCCAGCAGGCATTGATGTCCCTGGCTCTGCTCACCTCCAGCCTCCTGGTCCAGGTTTGATAATGTCTCCAGGTCAGCCCTGAAGATCCACTCAGGGATCCCAAACTTCTCCTTCTCTGCCTCCTCCATCCAGGGCACCAGAGGCTCCATCTTCCATGTGAGGCTGTCAAAGCGACCGATGGGCTGGTCATCCAGGTAGACCTTAATGAAGAACTGGGGCAGCCCCTGACTGGGTTCTGGGAGTTTCAGGTAGAAGTAGGACAGGGAGTGTGAGGGAGAGCCTAGAGAAGGAAGGGGAGAAGAGCAGAATTAGGGGAGGTTCAGCCCTGAAGCTCCACCCCCTTCAACAGTTCATTGTCACAAACAGTCTCTCCCCAACAAGGTCTCTAAAGTGGAACAAATTGTCCCCCCCCCTTTTCTCTTCTGCTTGGGAAGATACATTGGAGGGAAGAGCCCCCAGCAGCCCTTGGACGACCCTGGGAACATCTGGGCAGGGCCACATGTGGTTAAGTTGTTCCTGCAGCTCCTCTGGGCTCCGGGGATTCCCAGGCAGCTGCTTGTGGGCCTGACCTCCATGGCGACCTCAAACACCCCACAGTGGGAAGAGTCAGGTAGGCCCTATTTACATGGAAGCTAACAAGGGAGCTGAGGATCTTCCCAGTGAGGGCAAAGTTTGCTGATAAGGAGGGAGCTGAATGGCCAGGACTTCGCCCAATGCCCAGGCAGGAGAAGGAAGGAGAAGGAAGGAGAAGGAAGGGCTGAAGTCCAAACTTCGCTTTTCACTTTTACTCTCTGTAAATGGGAACAAATTACAAATCAGATACCAACGTTTTTGTTCTGTACAAGTCAATTTACATACTCGTAGCCCGCGTCGCGATTGGTTAAAGCGCGCGGCGACCGGATTGGTCGAGCGAGCCGCACTGATTGGCCGTTACGAATCCCCGCGATTGGTGGAAACTAATCGCGGGAGATTCAAGCGGTGTCATTGGCCGCGTGCCGCCGCTGCTCGGAAATAAAAAGCCGCAGTTTTCCCCTTCAAGCTTAAGCTGTATCCGGAGCCAATAAAGAGCTGAAACCAAGTCACTGACTCCAGCTTCCTTTCTCGACGGACACGACACTGGCGACGCAGGATGGGATCCAGAGAATAACCACCCGAGCACGTGTCCCGAGGAAGACAAAGACCACGAGATGGCCAGCATGACCCCACCAGCACCTTCAACCCGCTACACGAGGACTGGGAATCGTACACGGATAGATTCCTGATGTTCCTCGAAAGTAGCAATTTGAAGGATGCGAACGGCAGAAGAAAAGGGCCGTCTTCCCACACACTGCGGGCCCGCAGTGTTTAAGATGGCCAAAGCCCTCGCGAAGCCCGAGGACGTGAAGGCGATGGACTGGGCCGATCTCGAGCCACTCCTTCGGGAACCACTACGCCCCGCTGTGCCCATCCTCATCCGGCGGGATGAGTTCTATCGGCGGAACCAGCGGCAGGACGAGAGCATTAGCGACTTCAGCCGCCTTGCGAGACCTAGGGGGATGTGCGAGTTCAGGGACCTGGACGATGTCCTCCGAGACCGCGTGGTCCTAGGCCTCAGGGACCAGGCACTCAAAAGTCGACTGATGGCAAAGGCAACATCGACCTCGGGGCGCCCTGGCGAAGCTTCCGCAGCCGAAGCCACCCGGAAGTCAGCAGCCAGACTTCGGAGGGCAGACAACGGGACCACACTGAAACCCCGAGACAAGCCGACGAGAAACCACCACACACCACGGGGACCTGGACTCCACCTCCGATACCACGGACGAGGAGGAAGACGTCCACCGACTACAAACAGGACGGGACCGGCGAGATCAACGGGTCGTAAGTCGGGAACCAGTGCGCCGGGTGCGGGGAAATCACCTTGATCAGAGTGCCGTTTTATCGACGCGATCTGCCGGCATTGCAACAAGAAGGGCCACATCGCCCGAGTCTGCCGACTCAAAAGACACACAGCCCCGCCGGCGAGAACCAAGCAACCGGGACGAGACGACACCCCGAGAACCAGAGATCGCCAAGCCGACTATCGCTGGAACCGAGACAACCGAGGGCGACGGAGCGGGAAGGCCGCCAGAGAGAAGAAACCCACCAGACGGTCACCATCGGCCATGCCGAAACCACGGATGCCCGGAAGGTCTACGTGGAGGTGAGCATCGAGGCGAGCCATGCCGGATGGAGGTAGACTCCGGATCCTACCTCTCCATGGTCGCCTGGAAAGAACTCCAAGCGTCTGGTGCCAAACATCCAGAAAAGAGGACTGGAGAACCAGAAGCTGATCATCAAGGACTATCAGGGAACCGCATCCCCGTCATTGGGACCGGACAGTTCGAGGTGACTTTCAAAAACCGCACCCGAAACTTCCCTTGACTATCGTGGACCGGAACCGACCCAGCCTCTTAGGACTCCAATGGTTCGCGCCACTCGGGATCGAGGTCACGGGAGTAAACCACACCACAGAGGCCGACTGGGAGCAGCAGCTGGCGAGGGATTTCCAAGAAGTATTCGACGGCACCCTAGGCAAGTACAAAGGGCCCCTATCTCTTTTAGCCTAGACCCAAATGTCGCCCCATACGCCTAAAACCCAGACGGGTGCCTTTTGCACTCCGGAAGAAAATAGACGAGCAGATTGACAAGCTCGTCAAACAGGGGTTTTGCAGCCAATCGACCACGCCCGGTGGGAGACCCTATAGTCACCCCAGTCAAACCAGATGGGTCAGTAAGGATCTGCGGGACTATAAGGCCACCCTCAATTGCGCCCTGCAACAAAGCGCCTACCCCATCCCAGTAGTGCAACACCTGTACACTCGCTGGGGGGCAAGGTCTTTGCGAAGCTCGACCTGGCGCAAGCCTATCAGCAACTGCCGGTCGATGAAGAAACCGCCGAGGCGCAAACAATAGTCACCCACCGGGAGCGTTTGGTGTAACCGACTCCAGTTTGGAGTCAGCGTAGCCCAGGAATTTTCCAGAGCCTCATGGAGAGACTGCTGCGAGGAATCAAGGGGTGGTTCCCTATTTTGACGATGTATTGGTGTCGGCAGCCAACCAAGAGGAACTAGAGGGTCGCCTAAGGGAGGTACTAGAAAAATTCAAAGGGGCCGGGCTAAAGGTGAAGAAAGAGAAATGCCAGCTATACACAGAGCAAGTCGAGTTTCTGGGGTACCTCCTAGACCGACATGGCATCCACCCAACCGGAAGCAAGGTCAAAGCCATAAAGGAAGCCCCACACCCAAGAACAAAACAGAGCTGCAGGCATTTCTGGGACTGCTAAATTTTTACAATGTGTTCTTGCCCCAAAAGGCGACGCGGCGGAGCCTTTGCATAGGCTCCTGGACAGGACGGCCAAATGGACCTGGGGGAAACGGGAGGACACCGCATTCAAGAATACCAAAGACCTGCTCACCTCGGATGCCGTTCTCATTCAGTATAATGAGACCCTACCCATCGCGTCACATGCGACGCCTCACCATTTGGCGTCGGCGCCGTCCTCAGCCATACACTCCCAGACGGAAAAGAAGCACCCATCGCTTTTTTCAAGAACACTCAGCAAACCCGAAGAAACTACAGCCAATTAGATAAGGAGGCACTGGCCATCGTCGCAGCAGTAAAGAAGTTCCACGAGTACCTCTACGGCCGCCGATTCACCCTCATCACGGACCACAAGCGCTGCTGGGCATCCTGGCGGGAACAAGGCCACCCCGAACATCCTATCCCCCAGGATGACAAGGTGGTCTGAGTTCCTCGCCGCCACGACTACCGGCTCACACACAGACCCGGTAAGACGATCTCCCATGCAGACGCTGTTGAGCCGCTCGCCGCTTCCCGACCTAGACGCACGATCCAGCTCCCACGACGGCCACCCTCAGCATAGAGACATTGCCGGACCTACCCATAACGCGTCAGACATTGCCCGAGAGACTAATAAAGACAAGCGTCTGGCGCGGGTATTACATTGGGTAGAAAAGGGATGGCCAGAGAAAGACAACGATGAAGCATTCAGGACATTCCGAAACCGGCAAACAGAACTGTCACTACAGAAAGGTTGTTTGCTATGGGGGACAGGGTGGTCATACCGGAAAAACTGCAAGGAAGGTATTAAAATTATTACGAAGAAGGGCACCCGGGATTGTGAGGACTAAAGCTTTGGCCAGAAGCTATGCTTGGTGGCCAGGTATGGACAAGGAGATCGAGGCCTGGGTAGCCAAGTGCTCGCGCTGCCAAGAAACCAGACCAAATCCCCCGCAGCACCAATATTAGAATGGGAAACGCCCAGGGGACCATGGTCGAGACTCCATATAGATTTTGCCGGGCCCACAAAGGGAACACATTCCTCATCACGGTGGATGCTTACTCCAACTGGCTGGAGGTAAGCAACATGAAGACCACCACAACAGATGCGGTAACCAAGGTCTTAAACAAACTTTTCGCAACCCACGGTCTCCCGGATGTCATCGTGTCAGACAACGGACCCCAGTTCACCTCGCTGGAATTCGAAAGATTCCTAGCGGACGAAGCATACGACACGCACTGACAGCGACGGCGCATCCGGCGGCCAATGGTAGGGCAGAACGGATGGTTCAATTTACAAAAAAAACCCTCCAAAAGATCGAACACGGGGACATACAAGAAAAATAAATAAAATGCTCCTAATACAACATATCACCCCAAACACAACACTAACAAAAGCCCGGCAGAATTACTAATGGGGAGAAAACTAAGGTCACCACTCGACAGACTACACCCACATACAACCCGGAAAAAACCCCCGGACTCATCTAGCAAGCACCGGGTGTTTGCACCAAGCGACGCAGTCTATGCAAGAAACCTTACCGGAGACCCACTATGGGTACCGGCAACTATAACCCAACTGACAGGACCCCACTCCTACCGGTTACAGACAACCGACGGACAAACATGGAAACGCCACATCGATCAAATAAGATCAAGAACAAAAACACAACCGACACGCAACCAAACACAGGCGACCCGATAACACAAACCAAGAGGGGAGGGAAGATACAGGGGATCAAATAGGAAATAACCAGCAATACTCACCAGTCAACAGCCAGCCGAAGTCTCACCAGGAAGGAACAGCCAGGCTAGCTCAACCAGCCCGGAAAGACCAGGCAGGAGCGGCGAAAGTCGCAGCTCGACCAACCGGGTAGACCGGGAGGAGCTGCAACAAGAGGCCAGCGACACCTTCCAGGGGTTCCATCGACAGGGCCAAGAGAAACAGAAGCCCGACCGAACCGGCGGGGCCAAACAACAACTAAGCTGCGCAAGTCAAGTAGACAAGTACGAAGCCCCGCTACCTACGGGACTACGTTACGTAGGACCGAACCAAGAGGGAGGGTGTTCTGTACAAGTCAATTTACATACTGTAGCCAGCGTCGCGATTGGTTAAAGCGCGCGGCGGCCGGATTGGTCGAGCGAGCCGCACTGATTGGCCGTTGCGAATCCCCGCGATTGGTGGAAACTAATCGCGGGAGATTCAAGCGGTGTCATTGGCCGCGGCCGCCGCGGCTCGGAAATAAAAGCCGCCAGTTTTCCCCTTCAAGCTTAAGCTGTATCCGGAGCCAATAAAGAGCTGAAACCAAGTCACTGACTCCGAGCTTCCTTTCTCGACGGACACGACATTTTTAAACCAGATTCAGTGAAACGGAGGAAAAGGAAGAGTTTTCCTTGTGCGAATGGAGCTTGGCATTGAGGGGGGATGGGGGAGAGAGAGACCCGACCCAGGACATGAGCTAACCCCACCCCCCGTCTGTTGCCCCCCGCCCCCCGCCGCCGCCGCCAACTCACCGCAAAGAGCCCCAGGCCCGAAGGAAACCAGCGTCACTCCCAAGAGCAAAAGGAGCGCCCGGTGCAGCGGCATCCCCCTCCATCCGCCCTTCGCGAAGGACAAGCCGCTTAGTCGCCTCTCCCGGTCCGGGTCCCGTCCGGATCCGCAAAGTAGCCCAACTCTGCTGAACTTCTCCGTCCCGTCCCCGAAGAACCAAAACAGCGCTGCTCCCTTGCGGTCTTCCCGGGCCGTGGAGGAAGGAAGGGAAACGCTGCCCGCAACCGGCAGGTTAGCGCTCAAACGCCCGTTGTGTGAACGCAGCCACCTCCTCGCTCATTCTTCTTCCGAGGCTCTCCGATCGATCCCCCTTCGCCCCTTCGGGCTTTCGGGGAGCTTTAGGTAGAAGGCCTAAAGCTTTAGGTAGAAGGTCCATGATCTGAACGGGATGGCCGAGTGTTTGGGCAGCGTCCGGCCCGGACACAGTTCCCTTCCGCCAAGGGGCCCCGGTGGACTCGCAGAGGAGCCGCACCTGTTTCCTTCCCTGCTTCTCACCCCCGCAGCGCGGGAGCCGAGAGGACGGAGGCGCCGGGCAAAAGCAGCCTTTATAACCTGCACCTGCAGGCACCTTCGCTCCGCCCAGGACAGCGCCGCCCTCCATCCTTCGCCCGCCCTCTCGGCCCCTATCCTGCCCGCCCCGAGAGCTCCGCTAAAGTTCTCCGCCCGTCCAAAGTTTAGGCGTCTGCTTTCTTTTTGCACGGGAATCAAAGGCGCCACAACTGGAGAGAACCCGCAAGTGTTTATTCAGTCCTGGGCCCTGGTGGCAGTGGTTTGAGTGCATTACTGCAGGCCACTTCTGCTGCCTGCCGGCTGCCTGCAATTTGGCAGTTCGAATCCCACCAGGCTCAAGGTCGACTCAGCCTCCAATCCTTCCCAGGTGGGTCAAATGAGGACCCAGATTGTAGGGGGCAAATAGGCTGACTCTGTAAACCGCTTAGGAAAGGGCGATAAAGCGGTATATAAGTCTAAGGGCTATTGCTATCTTCAACTCTTCCGAGAATAGCAATTGGATGCCAACCAGGTTGGTTTCTGGGGGGAGGGGGTGGTTATGCCAGAGGGCTTGGGAAAGCAGCACCACTTCTGGGCCTCGGCCCCCTCCCCTCCCTCCCCCCTGGGACAAGCCAGCCAGAGCCCCTTGGAGGGGTGGCCCCAGGGCACTTGGAGCCAGGCTCTCTAACTCCCAGCTGCTGTTTCTGCTTAGTACCTCGGGGAGCCCAAGGGACAGCGCCCTGCGCTCCAGGTAGTCCTCAACTTACAACAGTCTGTTTAGTGACTGTTCAAAGTTTGCAACAGCAAAATTGACAAATGGCCATTGGAATGAATAATAAAAGGGAACGTACAAGTCACCCCCGCATCTCCTTTAGTGAAATTCCCTTCCTCTATTTATTTATTTTAATTTGTTATCAACTTATGAACCAGGGACAGGTTCACAATACAAGGAAGGTTTGTATAATTCGTGGCTCCTGTGAGACAGATGATTTTTTTTATGTTTGGTGTGTACTTTGGCCTCAATGCTCACTGACTTTCTGAGCAAGTAGTAAACAAGTTTACAGGGAAAGTTCCACCTGTTCCTTCTGGGTCTTATCTGAGGAAGAAGTCAAAGTAAAAAAAAAGAATGTTTATGGTTCCTTTTGATCCTTCCTTCTCTCCACCCCACAGCCGGGCAAAGGCTGAGCCTCTAATCAGCTGTTTCCTGATCATCAAACTACAGGAGACTCTGACCTGGGAGCTTGAAGTCTCCATTCTCTCTACTCAGCTGTAAGACTCCAAGCATAGGAGTTTGGGGGGTCAGCTCCACAAGCAGCTGTGGGAACCCGGAGGTCCCCCCACCAGATGTGTCCAGCTGTTTCCAGGGCCAGCCAAGAGTTGCTTGAGAACTTCTTCCAGGGTTAATCTCATGACTGGGATCCTCTGAAGTGAAGCAGGCAATTGGACTTCTCTTAGAGAGTTGCTTTTCACCGTAGTATTGAGGGAGGGGCTGGAGCTGCAGAGCCCACTCAATTCTACCCTTCACCCTCTTCCCCTTCCAGGCTCCTCCAGGGACTCCCTGTGCTAGTCCTGCTGGAGGGTGTCAGAGCCCACCCAGGGGCTGCCCCAGATCCTCTCTGTGGTCACCTGCATAACCAGCCCAGGGGTGGGATTCAAATAATTTAACAACCGGTTCTCTGCCCTGATGATTTCTTCCAACAACCAGTTCAGCAAACTGCTCAGAAAGTTAACAACGGGTTCTTCCAAACTGGTGCGAACTGGCTGAATCCCACCACTGCATTAATCTGATGCTGGTACAGATTTATGGTGATTGGAGTCCCCAGTCAGCATTTTTCTAAGACAAGGGAAGGTTGACCTAATCCTTTATCTGGTTTTATTTTAAATTAGTTACTTAATACTTTGCAGCATTTATGCTTCTAAAGCCTGGTGTATCTGTCATTTCTTCAGTGGAAGAAGAAGAAAAAAAAGTGGGGGGGGGGGGAGACTGATGAAGAAATCCTTTCTTTTTGTAACCTGAATATATTTAATCTTATATCGAATTTGTATAACGTACACATGAAACAGTGGAGGGAGAAAACCCAGGTGGCCAGAACCTATCAACTCTGAGAGGCACAGCCAGGAGGTGAGAAGACCATAAGAATTCCACAGTGAGATGTGTCCTGGGAACCTCTGGAAAAGTTCGTTCTGAAAAGGGGCTGGTGGGAAATTAGGTGTGCCCTGGGAAACTGTGAAAAAGATCATTTCTACAAAAGGGGTGGGGGGGAATTAACATACTGGCTTTTGTTTCACTAAATACACATCGAGATAAGGGGAGGGGTTCTAAACTCCCTTATCTATCCCTGTATGCCTGAGAGACCTTAGACGCTGCTTTGAACTCCTACATGAATTGTCTCATCTCAATAAAAGATTCCTTTTGATATGTTTGGTTTTCAGAAGTTCATTCTTGTTAATGGAATGGGGAAAAGTTCTGTAGTCTGACACTTGGTGTGATACTTGTGGAAGATTGTTCATAACCTTAATAGCTATCAGACCTCTTTTTATATCATTGGCATCAACATTCACTAGAACGGAAGGAAATTGTAATTTCTTTGTAAACCCTTCAGAGAAGATGAGACGGATGGTGTGTATACATTTGATAAGCAAACACATAAATCAAGAACTGTACAGCAAGTTATCATCCAAATAGTTTAGCTTTTATTGCTGGTGTTTTTTCCCCCCAAACATTAATAAAGTTACAAAACATAAAGAAGTATACAAAAAAAGCAAAGGAAAAAAAAAAGAAAGGGGCAGGGGAAAGCAACATTCAAGAATTCAAATAAAAAGGAAAAGCAGAAGGGCATGTTTCTGCAATGTGGACAAAGATCTTCCTGGCAACTTCTTGGGAATATGCTCAATGGTTTCTCATATCCCCTCAGTAACCATTCCCAAGACCCTGAGGTTCCCCCATCTCCATCCAGGCATCTCCCTAAGGGAACTTGCAAGGCCCTCGTAGAAGAAGGGACCTGGCTCCATTCCTTTGCCATGAGACTTTTCCTGGGGTTGCGAGTGGCAAAGCTGCAGAGAGCCTTCCTTCATGTCTCTGCTGAACTGGAACCAGCTATATGACCACCTCAGCCAGGCACCCAAGACTCCTCCAGGGAGAAACAGTACAGGTGGAAGTCACAGTCAAGGAACATCACTTGGCCCTGGATCTGCTCCTCACCTCCCAAGGAGGAGTTTGCCTGGTGTTTAGCTCCTCCTGCTGCTTTGATGGCAACCAACATTAAAAAAAACCATGACAGAGAATTTGAAACTCTCATACAAAATCATCACTTCTTAGGGCACACATACAACATATAATAGATATAATAAAATAAATGCCTGTTGGGGTACGTATAATTAGATATAATACAAAACAAAAATCGGATGCAAAAATCCAAAACAAGTCACAATACAAACAATGGGAAGAATGAGAGACCAAACCTATCCAATGAATACCAAGTTGTCACTTAAAGGAAAACTGGTACATGATGTTTTATAGTTGGCTGTCATGCTCCTGGTGGAGACTGATTCTGAGGGAGAGGAGGAACAGCCGACAGGGAGTGGAAGTGTGGCTCCGGAGGTTGTGGAGGAGGATGGGGAAGGGGAGAGGCCGGCTGGGCAGTCAGAGGCCCATTCCCCTCTCCATCCTAGGGTGCTCAGGGAGGAGAGAATAAGGAAGAGATGTGGTCTACTCGGGAGAAGGAGGCCTTGATCCTCTTCATGGGCTGCAGCTGTGACAACTGAATAAGAGGACGGACATGCGTACAGGTGAGTGCTGGAAACAAAGCGTGGAAATATCTCTAGTTTATGGTTCCTCTCCGAGTTTGGCATCTTCCCAGTGTGAGTCCTGATATCTATGAACGTCTTCCAGCCCTTATCTTGCCTGGTTTGTGTTGTCTTTTACTTTTTATAATTTAAATGGCATTTCCTCCTTCTTGTAACTGCTTGTGTGGGAGTTTTTTTTGTCTTCAGTCAAGAATATTTGGAGCATGGAAGCAAAGGGAAGGAATAAAACGAGATTTACCTGTTTTTTGTGACTGTGTTTATTTTGTATCCCACCCTGAATCATCACAGTTGGCACCCAACTCCTTTAATCATCTCTAAGATGAAGAAACAGGACAGAAACAGATGTTGGAAATGCCATGAAACAGAAAGAATGCTGTGTCTCCTATGGTGGACACATAGAAGACGAGAAAAGTGTAGAAAGTGGAATGCAAAAAATCTTGGGATTTAGATTTGAAATGAAACCACAGCTGATCTTCTAGGGGTAATCTGGGGGTGGAGGACACATAAGAAACCTCATCCTTTAATGAGATCTATGCTGACTGCAGCAAGAAGAAATACAAGGACAAGAATCAGGTTCTTTTGTAAAAGTCCCCAAACACTGCAAGGCTGGGAGGGGCTGTACAGGACCCCCACTTATTGTTACTTATATTGACTTATATTGACTTACATCCCCTTCACAGTGCTTTACAGCTCTTTCTAAGCTGTTGACAGAGTCAGCATATTGTCCCCAACAATCTGGAGGATGGAAGGCTGAGTCAACCTTGAGCCGGTCAGGATCGAACTGCTGGCAGTCGGTGGAGTCAGCCTGCAATACTGCATTCTAATCACTGGGCCACCAGGGCTCTTAGGTAAGGTCATCAGAGCTAGAAGTGAGTGGGGTTTGCTCTCTTTTTAGATCCTAGTGACTTGCCCGGTCACTGTTGGTGGGGCTTTTCTTGGAGTTCCTTGATTAAGCTGTTGTTTAATGTTAGCTTCTTTGCCTGTATTGGTAATTATTCGATTGGGATGCTGTTTACTTGATTGCTGGTCTAGTGTTAATCTTGGTGTTCATTTCTGCTCATATAGATTGCTGGTTAAAAGGTACTTTTTGTTTCCTTTGGGTGTTTGGACTGTTTCTTTTCAGTGGGATGTAGATGTTGTTTATCTCTATGTGCCTGTTGATGGCCAATTTGTCCACAGTAAGTGCCAAGCCTCCAGGAATTCTCTAATGTTTTCTGGATTTGGCTTGCTCACAGTTTCCCAGTTGAAACGATGGTTGAGTCTATCCCTATATTGTGAAATTAAGGAAATTTTCATCATGTCCTCTGACAGCCAGTTGGTGTTCATGGATGCGCTTGGCTGGCTCCAATCCCACGTTTTCCACTTTGCACTCCTTTTCTTGCCTGCACAATGGTGACACTGAGGCTCCTGGATCACTCTGACTCCTGTGCATTCCGTAGGATGCCTTGTGCTTCAAAGAGGGGGAAAATGCAGAAAGTCAACACCCCCATATGTATGGGGTGGGGGCCTGTTTCTTCTCTCCTCCCCTCAGCTCTCTCTTCCTCCCCCCACTGCAGCCTCCCCAGGCAGGAGGGGAGCAGCCAAAGAGGAAGGAAGGATTGCAAGCCCTCCCCCATGCAGAAAGAGCTGCTGGTGGGGGCTTCCTCACTTCTCCCCCAGGGTTCCTTATGCCTCCAGCTCATCAAGACCAAGGAGCCTTTTTTTTCCTGGATAGCCCCAGTTGACCTTTTCCTCTCCTCCTCCCCTCCAGTTCTTTTTTATTTTTTATTTGATTTGACAATTGCTTGGAAGATAATAGGTATAAGAATAAACATGAGTATGAATGCAGGGATACAATCTTTCCTGGACAGAAATCCCCCATTTCCCCAGGGTGCCCCGACTCCTGTTCCTGGCTCCTTCCCTGTCTCCCTCTCCCTCCCTCTCTCTCTCCCCTCCCTCTCTCTCCCTCCCTCTCTCTCCCTCCTTTTTCTTCTCCCTCCTTCTCTCCCTCCCTCTCTCCCTCCTCCTCTCCCTTTTGCCCTCCCTCCTCTCTCCCTCCCTCTCTCCTTCTCTCCTTCCGTCTCTCCCTCCCTCCCTCTCCCTCTCCTTCTCTCCCTCCCTCCCTCTCCCTACCTCTCTCCCCCTTTCTCTCTCTCCCTCCCTCCCTCTCTTCTTCCCTCTCCCTCCCTCTCTCTCTCCCTCCCTCCCTCCCTTTCCCTCCCTCTCTCTCTTCCTCCGTCTCTCCCTCCCTCCCTCTCTCTCTCTCCCTCCCTCCCTTTCCCTCCCCTCTCTCTCTTACTCCCTCTCCTCTCTCTCCCTCCCTCTCTCCTTCCCTCCCTTTCTCCCTCCCTCTTTCTCTCCCCCTCTCTCCCCCTCCCTCTCCTGCCTAGGAGCTGAGGGGCCAGTGAGGCTGAGCTGAGCTGGATCTTCCACTGCACACCAGCCCATCAGAGGAGCCCCCAGGAAGCCAACAATCCATGACTACCTTGGAAAAATGTACTTCCCCACCCCAACAACCTTGATGGTCTTGGTTCTTGGGTCTATTTGAAGCCTGGAGGTTTGTCTCTTCAATAGCAGCAATAGCCGGAAACAGCCACACTCACCTCTGATGTTGATTTAGGCAACAAGGGAGATCGACTCTCATCTTCTGTTTCATTCTCGGGGGGAGAAGGAGCTCTTTGTGAAGGAGCCTGATCATGGCAGATTGCCACTTCCTGATAGTGGTTCTTTCTGCGTCTTCTCCAAAACCAGCCTGACAGGTGGCAAAAAGAGAAGACAGCTAGTTTATTTGGGGGTTGGGGGGAGCTCCTGCCTGAGCTGGAGAAGGATTTATTCTGAACACCTGCAATGAACTGCCATCAATGGCTCGACAACAATGATTCCAAACCACTCACAATCTTCTTGGTACCAGACAGATGGTATTTCCTCATATACTCTGGACTCAGAAGTTCTTAATTCCACTGTCATAACATTTGTGACCCAATTTTAACCTACCCAGATGTGAGGAGCAACTTTTGGCTGATCTTGAAAGGCTAATCTGGGCCTGGTTGAGTCACAGAATCATAAACAAGTCAAAAGAACCATCCAGGAAGAAGGAAATGGCAAAGCGCTTCCAAAATCTTGCTGAGAAAATTACCAGGAAGTGCTGAGATGCACTTGGTGAAACTCAATTGAGGAGACAAGTCCTGCATCCTCCCTCCCTCTCGGGTCTCTTGCTCTGAGTAGGAGCAGAAGGAGCAGGAGGAGCAGGAGGAGGAGAAGAAGAAGGAGGAGGAGCTTCCCCCGCTGGACCTTCCTCCCTGCTCCTGCCTGTCCTCAGGTTTTCCCTCCATGGACCTCCCCTTCCATCAGAGCTTCCCTTTGCCAGGTGGCAAATAGATCTCCTTCAGGGACAGCATTATGGGTTTTCCAGCTCTTCCCAGAACATTTAAGGGAATTTTCCTTGGACTCCTGAGCTGCTGATATTTGCTCCTCTGAAGGAGGTGCATTGAGGCCAAAGAGTTTCCCTCCCAGAGAACAGGAATATATTGAGTTTTGCAGGAAGTGGAATAATAGCTGCACAGTTTCTTCTTCCTTTCTGGCCCATGTTCTAAATGCTGTTTGTGGGGGAGGGTCTCATGGGGGTCCTGGCTGCAACCCTCAGAGAGCCTTTCTCCCATCCACACCAGCTCAGTCAACACAGAAGGACCCAGGGGTGGGTGTTGGAGGGTGTGTTTGTTTCACTTACATATCAGGAAGGGAATCCCAACTACTAGGAGTAAGCCTGCTACAATTACCACAGGAATCAGCCACCCTGGAGATAAAGAAGGAGAAAGATGGTTCCAATCATTAGAGAGATCCAGAGTTCCCTGAAGTGGAGATGCCGAACATTGGAAGCATTTCCCAACCTTCATTGGCCTCCAGGAAGTGCCCCCACCTGAAGGAAGCCCCTCCCCTCCAAGGCTAAAGAGGGCGGAGCTAATGGCTTTGAAGGGCAGAAGGAGGAGCCACAACCAATCACCCCACATATGTTCATACTGTTGCTATTAAATTACCATTTCCAACTCTTCTGACAGAAACCACTTCTCTCCCATTGCTAAATGCAGGACCTTTCCTGCTCTCCATCTGAAAACATGAGATGTTGCAGAAGAAAACTACCCCCTCCCCCCACAGATTTTCAAACATTTCTCTAAAATCTACTTCTACCCTCTCAGCCTCTCACCTCTTTCCTCCTTGAAAGCTAAGTCCAGGGGCTCCTGCAAGCCCCTCGTGCTCCAGGTGACACCTAAAACGGCCCCTCTCCTTGGGGTCGATCTCAATGCTGAGCTGGACATAATAGGTCCCGCCTGAGTTGGGGGCCACGTTCCTAAGGAGGGTCTCATACTTGCAGGCCTCTCCATCCCTGGTCCAGATGGCCTGGATCTCCTTGGGGTAGAAGCCAAAGGCCTGGCAGGTGAGGACCTCCAGCCTCTCATCCACCACCTTATGGATCACCTTCCCCACTGGAGGCTCTGCAGAAACAGCAACAACACCAGAGTTCCCAGAATTTCTAGAGTTTCTGGCAAGATGATTTAAATATCAAGTCCTCCTTTGGCCCTCCTCTCCCTCTGTTCCCTCTCCTCCTCTGAACCTGTGGGACCCACAAAGATGGGAACATTGGAGTGAACGTCACTGCAATAGGACTAGAACTTATTTTCCTGCTCAGTTTCTTTGTCTTTATTTGGGGGGGGGGGGGCATTGAAGATTATTTTCCTCCTGTAATATGATGTGAGATACCTCCTGACCCTTTTCTGCAGAGGGTGGATTGGCTATGTAGGACAGAGATAAAATGGGGGAGGGGGAGCCTATAGAAACATGATCAGC
>NW_028263156.1:203158-223121 GCF_049901735.1 Notechis scutatus
CGTGGAGCAAGGAAGGGAAACGCTGCCCGCAACCGGCAGGTTAGCGCTCAAACGCCCGTTGTGTGAACGCAGCCACCTCCTCGCTCATTCTTCTTCCGAGGCTCTCCGATCGATCCCCCTTCGCCCCTTCGGGCTTTCGGGGAGCTTTAAGTAGAAGGCCTAAAGCTTTAGGTAGAAGGTCCATGATCTGAACGGGATGGCCGAGTGTTTGGGCAGCGTCCGGCCCGGACACAGTTCCCTTCCGCCAAGGGGCCCCGGTGGACTCGCACAGGATCCGCACCTGTTTCCTTCCCTGCTTCTCACCCCCGCAGCGCGGGAGCCGAGAGGACGGAGGCGCCGGGCAAAAGCAGCCTTTATAACCTGCACCTGCAGGCACCTTCGCTCCGCCCAGGACAGCGCCGCCCTCCATCCTTCGCCCGCCCTCTCGGCCCCTATCCTGCCCGCCCCGAGAGCTCCGCTAAAGTTCTCCGCCCGTCCAAAGTTTGCGCGTCTGCTTTCTTTTGCACGGGAATCAAAGGCGCCACAACTGGAGAGAACCCGCAAGTGTTTATTCAGTCCTGGGCCCTGGTGGCAGTGGTTTGAGTGCATTACTGCAGGCCACTTCTGCTGCCTGCCGGCTGCCTGCAATTTGGCAGTTCGAATCCCACCAGGCTCAAGGTCGACTCAGCCTCCAATCCTTCCCAGGTGGGTCAAATGAGGACCCAGATTGTAGGGGGCAAATAGGCTGACTCTGTAAACCGCTTAGGAAAGGGCGATAAAGCGGTATATAAGTCTAAGGGCTATTGCTATCTTCAACTCTTCCGAGAATAGCAATTGGATGCCAACCAGGTTGGTTTCTGGGGGGAGGGGGTGGTTATGCCAGAGGGCTTGGGAAAGCAGCACCACTTCTGGGCCTCGGCCCCCTCCCCTCCCTCCCCCCTGGGACAAGCCAGCCAGAGCCCCTTGGAGGGGTGGCCCCAGGGCACTTGGAGCCAGGCTCTCTAACTCCCAGCTGCTGTTATTGCTTAGTGCTTCAGGAGAGCCCAAGAGACAGCGCACTGCGCTCCAGGTAGTCCTCAACTTACAACAGTCTGTTTAGTGACTGTTCAAAGTTTGCAACAGCAAAATTGACAAATGGCCATTGGAATGAAAAATAAAAGGGAACGTACAAGTCACCCCCGCATCTCCTTTAGTGAAATTCCCTTCCTCTATTTATTTATTTTAATTTGTTATCAACTTATGAACGAGGGACAGGTTCACAATACAAGGAAGGTTTGAATAATTCGTGGCTCCTGTGAGACAGTTGATTTTTTTATGTTTGGTGTGTACTTTGGCCTCAATGCTGACTGGCTTTCTGAGCAAGTAGTAAACAAGTTTACAGGGAAAGTTCCACCTGTTCCTTCTGGGTCTTATCTGAGGAAGAAGTCAAAGTAAAAAAAAAGAATGTTTATGGTTCCTTTTGATCCTTCCTTCTCTCCACCCCACAGCCGGGCTAAGGCTGAGCCCCTAATCAGCTGTTTCCTGATCATCAAACTACAGGAGACTCTGACCTGGGAGCCTGAAGTCTCCATTCTCTCTACTCAGCTGTAAGACTCCAAGCATAGGAGTTTGGGGGGTCAGCTCCACAAGCAGCTGTGGGAACCCGGAGGTCCCCCCACCAGATGTGTCCAGCTGTTTCCAGGGCCAGCCAAGAGTTGCTTGAGAACTTCTTCCAGGGTTAATCTCATGACTGGGATCCTCTGAAGTGAAGCAGGCAATTGGACTTCTCTTAAGAGAGTTGCTTTTCACCGTAGTATCGAGGGAGGGGCTGGAGCTGCAGAGCCCACTCAATTCTACTCTTCACCCTCTTCCCCTTCCAGGCTCCTCCAGGGACTCCCTGTGCTATTCCTGCTGGAGGGTGTCAGAGCCCAACCAGGGGCTGCCCCAGATCCTCTCCGTGGTCACCTGCATAACCAGCCCAGGGGTGGGATTCAAATAATTTAACAACCGGTTCTCTGCCCTGATGATTTCTTCCAACAACCAGTTCACCAAACTGCTCAGAAAGTTAACAACGGGTTCTTCCAAACTGGTGCGAACTGGCTGAATCCCACCACTGCATTAATCTGATGCTGGTACAGATTTATGGTGATTGGAGTCCCTACTCAGCATTTTTCTAAGACAAGGGAAGGTTGACCTAATCCTTTATCTGGTTTTATTTTAAATTAGTTACTTAATATTTTGCAGCATTTATGCTTCTAAAGCCTGGTGTATCTGTCATTTCTTCAGTGGAAGAAAAAAAAGTGGGGGGGGGGGGGGGAGACTGATAAAGAAACTGAAAAAGATCATTTCTACAAAAGGGGTGGGGGGAAATTAACATACTGGCTTTTGTTTCACTAAATACACATCGAGATAAGGGGAGGGGTTCTAAACTCCCTTATCTCTCCCTGTATGCCCAAGAGACCTCCGACGCTGCTTTGAACTCCTACATGAATTGTCTCAATAAAAGATTCCTTTTGATAAGTTTGGTTTTCAGAAGTTCATTCTTTTTTTTTTTAATTTTATTGGTTTTTTAAAAACAAACATAAACAAACAAAAAATAAAAACATCAAGCTATCTTCCATAGGTGTACATACAGTGCGCCGGTTGGTTTAAAAATTGTTTTGTGCTTCCATTTCGTAGTCTTCAATTACAATTACATTACATATAATCTCATATTGTCAATCAAAAATTAAATACCTTAGTATCATTATTAATCAATCATTTGACTATACTTTTATTCATTCATGTTTTACAAGATAACCATAATTTACTTAATTTATTGTATAACAGTTCATATTATCATCCCAAATCTATCCTAAAATCATTTTGTAATAATAAGAAGTACATCTTTATATATCTATTATTTTCTAAAAATCTACATATTTCATTACTGTACTTTGTTGTCTAACCATAGATAGAAAAGATCCCAAATTTTATAAAATTGTTTATCCTCTTGTTCTCTAATTTCAAATGTCAATCTACTCATTTCAGCACATTCCAATATTTTGTTAATGATTTCCTCCTGTGATGGTATTTTCTCATTTTTCCAGTTTTTAGCAAATACAATCCTAGCCGCTGTTAATACATTTACAGTCAGGTATTTCAAGTCTTTACTATATATTTCAGGTAAAATTCCCAATAAAAATATCTCTGGTTTCAAGTCTATATGTTTTTTTGTCATTTTTTCCAAGCACATGTGGATTTTAGCCCAGTATTTTTACCATCCGCACAAGTCCACCACATATGGTAAAATGAGCCAGGTGTCTGATGACATTTCCAACATTTTTTGGATTTATTCTTGAACATTCTTGCTATTCTTGTCGGGGGGAAATGCCACCTGTATAACATCTTATACAAATTTTCTTTATATGCTGTTGACATTGTCATTTTATAATTTTGAGACCACAATTTTTGTCATTTCTCTAAATCAATCCCATATCCAAAATTCTTCCCCCAAGCAACCATAGTTTCTTTAACTTGTTCTTCTTCTAGTTTAATTTCTAATAGATATCCATACTTTTCTGTACGGTCATTACCATTCTTGTAGACCCGCACAGCGATTGGCCAAGACGCACGGCGAGCTGATTGGCCGAGCGAGCCGCACTGATTGGCCTGCCGCGAATCCCCCGCGATTGGTGGAAACTAATCGCGGGAGATTCAAAGCAGTGCCATTGGCCGCGGCCGCCGCGGCCAGAGAATAAAAGCCGCCGCTTTTCCCTTCGGAACCCGAGCCGATCTCGGGACTAATAAATGTGCTGAACTGAGTCACTGGTCCCCAAGTCTCCTTCATTGCGCCGGAAACGACACATACAATTTTTTAATTACCTTTTCATCAGTACCTGTCAAAATCTTATCTAAATCAGTCAGTTTATCATAGAAACCTTCTGTTTTAGAATCTTCATCATACCTTGAATGTATTTGCGCATATGAAAACCAATTCATCTTTATACCTTGTTCCTCTAGTTTTTGCATAGATTTAAGTTCACCCTTTTCATTCAGTATTTCACCATATCTAACTGTTTGTTCCTTTTTGTATGTTATAAGATACGAGAATGCTTCAATATTCGATAACCAGACTGGAATTTTCAAATAACATTGTCTTTTACTCTTCTCCCAATTTAACCACAGAGACTCCCGTATATAATGTCTTCTAAAATACCCCTGTGTTTTAGTTCCTTTGTACCATAAAAAAGCATGCCACCCCAACAACAAATCATGTCCTTCTAATGTCAACAATCTAGCATTTCTTAGTGTTATCCATTCCTTGACCCACATCAAATTTGTAGCTTGGTAGTACAATTCCCAATTAGGCAAACCAAATCCGCCTCTAATTCTAGCATCTTGCAAAAGTTTTAACTTTATTCTCGCTTTCTTACCTTGCCATATATATTTCAACACAATTTTATTTAAATCTTCAAAATAGTCTTTTCCGAGCTTAATTGGAATTGTTTGAAACAAATATAAAATTCTGGGTAATATATTCATCTTGATTGTTGAGATTCTCCCTATTAGTGAGAGTTGTAAGTTTTCCCATTTCGCCAAATCTAGCGCTATCTGCTGTTTAAGTTTAATATAATTATTCTCTTTTAATGTACTACATCTTGCTGTCAAATATATCCCCAAGTACTTGATCTTATTCGTGACTTGAATTTTCAATAGGTCTGCCAGTTCTTCCTTTTGTCTTAATAGCATATTCTTTGTCAAAATCTTTGTCTCTTATCTTTATTTATTTTCAAACCAGCCACCTTTCCATATGTCTCTACATGCCCAAGAGACCTCAGACGCTGCTTTGAACTCCTACATGAATTGTCTCAATAAAAGATTCCTTTTGATACGTTTGGTTTTCAGAAGTTCATTCTTTTTTTTTAATTTTTATTGGTTTTTAAAAACAAACATAAACAAACAAAAATAAAAACATCAAGCTATCTTCCATAGGTGTACATACAGTGCGCCGGTTGGTTTACAAAGTGTTTTGTGCTTCCATTTCGTAGTCTTCAATTACATAGCTTCAATTAGATAGTCTTCATTACATATAATCTCATATTGTCAATCAAAAATTAAATACCTTAGTATCATTATTAATCAATCATTTGACTATACTTTTATTCATTCATGTTTTACAAGATAACCATAATTTACTTAATTTATTGTATAACAGTTCATATTATCATCCCAAATCTATCCTAAAATCATTTTGTAATAAGAAGTACATCTTTATATATTTATTATTTTCTAAAAATCTACATATTTCATTACTGTACTTTGTTGTCTAACCATAGATAGAAAAGACCCCAAATTTTATAAAATTGTTTATCCTCTTGTTCTCTAATTTCAAATGTCAATCTACTCATTTCAGCACATTCCAATATTTTCTTAATGATTTCCTCCTGTGATGGTATTTTCTCATTTTTCCAGTTTTTAGCAAATACAATCCTAGCCGCTGTTAATACATTTACAGTCAGGTATTTCAAGTCTTTACTATATATTTCAGGTAAAATTCCCAATAAAAATATCTCTGGTTTCAAGTCTATATGTTTTTTTGTCATTTTTTCCAAGCACATGTGGATTTTAGCCCAGTATTTTTACCATCCGCACAAGTCCACCACATATGATAAAATGAGCCAGGTGTCTGATGACATTTCCAACATTTTTCGGATTTATTCTTGAACATTCTTGCTATTCTTGTCGGGGGGAAATGCCACCTATATAACATCTTATACAAATTTTCTTTATATGCTGTTGACATTGTCATTTTATAATTTTGAGACCACAATTTTTGTCATTTCTCTAAATCAATCCCATATCCAAAATTCTTCCCCCAAGCAACCATAGTTTCTTTAACTTGTTCTTCTTCTAGTTTAATTTCTAATAGATATCCATACTGTTCTGTACGGTCATTACCATTCTTGTCATCAGTACGAGCTGATTGGCCAAGCGCACTGATTCTGCGCAATCCCCGCGATTGGGGAAACTAATCGCGGAGTCAGTCAGCCCAGAGAATAAAGCGCCGCTTTTCGAACCGAGCGATCTCGGACTAATAAATGAGCTGAACTGAGTCACTGGTCAATCTCCTTTTAGACATACAACGACACATTACCTTTTCATCAGTACCTGTCAAAATCTTATCTAAATCAGTCAGTTTATCATGAAACCTTCTGTTTTAGAATCTTCATCATACCTTGAATGTATTTGCGCATATGAAAACCAATTCATCTTTATACCTTGTTCCTCTAGTTTTTGCATAGATTTAAGTTCACCCTTTTCATTCAGTATTTCACCATATCTAACTGTTTGTTCCTTTTTGTATGTTATAAGATACGAGAATGCTTCAATATTCGATAACCAGACTGGAATTTTCAAATAACATTGTCTTTTACTCTTCTCCCAATTTAACCACAGAGACTCCCGTATATAATGTCTTCTAAAATACCCCTGTGTTTTAGTTCCTTTGTACCATAAAAAAGCATGCCACCCCAACAACAAATCATGTCCTTCTAATGTCAACAATCTAGCATTTCTTAGTGTTATCCATTCCTTGACCCACATCAAATTTGTAGCTTGGTAGTACAATTCCCAATTAGGCAAACCAAATCCTCCTCTAATTCTAGCGTCTTGCAAAAGTTTTAACTTTATTCTCGCTTTCTTACCTTGCCATATATATTTCAACACAATTTTATTTAAATCTTCAAAATAGTCTTTTCCGAGCTTAATTGGAATTGTTTGAAACAAATATAAAATTCTGGGTAATATATTCATCTTGATTGTTGAGATTTTCCCTATTAGTGAGAGTTGTAAGTTTTCCCATTTCGCCAAATCTAGCGCTATCTGCTGTTTAAGTTTAATATAATTATTCTCTTTTAATGTACTACATCTTGCTGTCAAATATATCCCCAAGTACTTGATCTTATTCGTGATTGAATTTTCAATAGGTCTGCCAGTTCTTCCTTTTGTCTTAATAGCATATTCTTTGTCAAAATCTTTGTCTTATCTTTATTTATTTTCAAACCAGCCACCTTTCCATATGTCTCTATCTTTTCTATCATTTTTGATGCTGTTTCTAAAGAGTCTTCTAAAATGAAAACCAGATCATCCGCAAATGCTTGCAGCTTAAATTCTTCCTTTTTGATTTTCATTCCTTTTATATTCTTTTCATCTCTAATATTTCTGTTTAACACTCGCAAAGTTAACACAAACAACAAAGGTGATAGTGGGCACCCTTGTCTTGTTCCTTTTCTTATATTAATAGAGTCTGTCAGCTCTCCCTCTATCATTACTTTTGCCATTTGCTTATAGTATATAGCTTCTATTGCTTGGATGAATTTTCTAGCAAAACCCATTTGTTCCAACAGTAATAGCATGAATCGCCAATTCACATTATCAAATGCCTTCTGTGCATCTAGAAATATCAGAGCCATTTTTTTTCAGGATGTGCCTCGTAGTATTCCAAGGTGTCCAACATTATTCTCATATTGTCTTTAATTTGTCTCTTTGGCAGAAATCCATTTTGATCAGGATAGATAAAATTATTTAAATATTTTTTTAGTCTTTCTGCCAATATTGAAGCAAAGATTTTGTAATCTGTATTTAGTAAAGAAATGGGTCTATAGTTCTTAATTTGTAATTGGTCGCCCTCCTCTTTAGGAATAAGTGTAATATAGGCTTCTGACCATGATTTAGGTATCTTCTTCTTTAACATAACTTCATTCATAACATCTAGCAATGGAAGATTCAACGATTCTTGTAATGTTTTATAAAATTCTGCCAGGAGTCCATCTGGGCCTGGTGCCTTTCCATTATTTTGCTTCTTGAGTGCTTCAGTTAACTCCATCATCGTTATGTTGCTTTCTAACATTTTTTCAGCCTCTTTAGTTCATTCAGAAGTAAAGTTCATTCTTGTTAATGGAATGGGAAAAAGTTCTGTAGTCTGACACCTGGTGTGATACTTGTGAAAGATTGTTCACAACCCTAATAGCTATCAGACCTCTTTTTATATCATCGGCATCAACATTCATTAGAACGGAAGGAAATTGTAATTTCTTTGTAAACCCTTCAGGAAAGATGAGACGGATGGTGTGTATACATTTGATAAGCAAACACATAAATCAAGAACTGTACAGCAAGTTATCATCCAAATAGTTTAGCTTTTATTGCTGGTGTTTTTCCCCCCAAACATTAATAAAGTTACAAAACATAAAGAAGTATACAAAAAAGCAAAGGAAAAAAAAAAAGAAAGGGGCAGGGGAAAGCAACATTCAAGAATTCAAATAAAAAGGAAAAGCAGAAGGGCATGTTTCTGCAATGTGGACAAAGATCTTCCTGGCAACTTCTTGGGAATATGCTCAATGGTTTCTCATATGCCCGCAGTAACCATTCCCAAGACCCTGAGGTTCCCCCATCTCCATCCAGGCATCTCCCTAAGGGAACTTGCAAGGCCCTCGCTCCATTCCTTTGCCACGAGACTTTTCCTGGGGTTGCGAGTGGCAAAGCTGCAGAGAGCCTTCCTTCGTGTCTCTGCTGAACTGGAACCAGCTATGTGACCACCTCAGCCAGGCCCCCAAGACTCCTCCAGGGAGAAACAGTACAGGTGGAAGTCACAGTCAAGGAACATCACTTGGCCCTGGATCTGCTCCTCGCCTCCCTAATCTGGGGAGGGGGGAGGACACATAAGAAACCTCATCCTTTAATGAGATCTATGCTGACTGCAGCAAGAAGAAATACAAGGACAAGAATCGGGTTCTTTTGTAAAAGTCCCCAAACACAGCAAGGCTGGGAGGGGCTGCACAGGACCCCCCACTTATTGTTACTTATATTGACTTATATTGACTTACATCCCCTTCACAGTGCTTTACAGCTCTTTCTAAGCTGTTGACAGAGTCAGCATATTGTCCCCAACAATCTGGAGGATGGAAGGCTGAGTCAACCTTGAGCCGGTCAGGATCGAACTGCTGGCAGTCGGTGGAGTCAGCCTGCAATACTGCATTCTAATCACTGGGCCACCAGGGCTCTTAGGTAAGGTCATCAGAGCTAGAAGTGAGTGGGGTTTGCTCTCTTTTTAGATCCTAGTGACTTGCCCTGTCACTGTTGGCAGGGCTCTTCTTGGAGTTCCTTGATTAAGCTGTTGTTTAATGTTAGCTTCTTTGCCTGTATTGGTAATTGTTCAATTGGGATGCTGTTTACTTGGTTGCTGGTCTAGTGTTAACCTTGGTGTTTATTTTTGCTCATATAGATTGGTGGTTAAAAGGTACTTTTTGTTTCCTTTGGGTGTTTGGACTGTTTCTTTTAAGTTGGATGTAGATGTTGTTTATCTCTATGTGCCTGTTGATGGCCAATTTGTCCACAGTAAGTGCCAAACCTCCAGGAATTCTCTACTGTTTTCTGGATTTGGCTTGCTCACAGTTTCCCAGTTGAAACGATGGTTGAGTCTATCCCTATATTGTGAAATTAAGGAGTTTTCATCATGTCCTCTGACTGCCAGTTGGTGTTCACGGATGCGCTTGGGTGGCTCCCATCCCACGTTTTCCACCTTGCACTCCGCTTTTCTTGCCTGCACAATGGTGACACTGAGGCTCCTGGATCACTCCGACTCCTGTGCACTCCGTAGGATGCCTTGTGCTTCAAAGAGGGGGAAAATGGAGAAAGTCAACACCCCCATATGTATGGGGTGGGGGCCTGTTTCTTCTCTCCTCCCCTCAGCTCTCTCTTCCTCCCCACACTGCAGCCTCCCCAGGCAGGAGGGGAGCAGCCAAAGAGGAAGGAAGGATTGCAACCCCCCCTCTCCCATGCACAAAGAGCTGCTGGTGGGGGCTTCCTCACTGCTCCCCCAGGGTTCCTTATGCCTCCAGCTCATCAAGACCAAGGAGCCTTTTTTTGCCTGGATAGCCCCAGTTGACCTTTTCCTCTCCTCCTCCCCTCCAGTCCTTTTTTTATTTTTTATTTGATTTGACAATTGCTTGGAAGATAATAGGTATAAGAATAAACATGAGTATGAATGCAGGGATACAATCTTTCCTGGACAGAAATCCCCCATTTCCCCAGGGTGCCCTGACTCCTGCTGCTGGCTCCTTCCCCGTCTCCCTCTCCCTCCCTCCCTCTCTCCCTCCCTCCCTCTCCCTCTCTCCCTCCTTCTCTCCCTCCCTCCCTCTCCCACCCTCTTTCCCCCTCCCTCTGCCTCCCTCCCTCCCTCTCTATCTTCCTCCTCTCTCTCTCCCTCTCTCCTTCCCCTACCTCTCCTTCTCCCTCCCTCCCCCCCCCCTCCCTCCCTGCCTCTCTCTCCCTCCCTCTCTCCCTCCCTCTCCCTCCCTCTCTCCCACCCTCCCCTCTCTCTCTCTCTCTCTCACCCTCCTTCTCTCTCTCTCTCTCTCCTCTCCCTCCCTCCCTCCCTCTCCCTCTCCCTCCTTCTCTCCTTCCCTCTCTCTCCCTCTCCTCTCTCTCCTCTCCCTCCCTCCCTCCCTCCTTCTCTCCTCCCTCTCTCTCCCTCCCATTTCTTCTCCCTCCCTTCTCTCCCTCCCTCTCTCTCCCTCTCACTCTCTCCCTCTCCCTCCTCTCTCTCTCCCTTTTTCTCTCCTTCCCTCTCTCTCTCCTCTCCTCTCCCTCCTTCTCTCCCTCCCTCCCTCCCTCCCCTCTCCTGCCTAGGAGCTGAGGGGCCAGTGAGGCTGAGCTGAGCTGGATCTTCCACTGCAGACCAGCCCATCAGAGGAGCCCCCAGGAAGCCAACAATCCATGACTACCTTGGAAAAATGTAATTCCCCACCCCAACAACCTTGATGGTCTTGGTTCTTGGGTCTATTTGAAGCCTGGAGTTTTGTCTCTTCAAGAGCAGCAATAGCCGGAAACAGCCACACTCACCTCTGATGTTGATTTAGGCAACAAGGGAGATCGAATCTCATCTTCTGCTTCATTCTCGGGGGAAGAAGGACCTCTTTGTGAAGGAGCCTGATCATGGCAGATTGCCACTTCCTGATAGTGGTTATTTCCTCGTCTTCTCCCAAACCAGCCTGACAGGTGGCAAAAAGAGAAGACAGCTAGTTTATTTGGGGGTGGGGGGGAGAGCTCCTGCCTGAGCTGGAGAAGGATTTATTCTGAACACCTGCAATGAACTGCCATCAATGGCCCGACAAAAATGATTTCAAACCACCCACAATCTTCTTGGCACCAGACAGATGGTATTTCCTCATATACTCTGGACTCAGAAGTTCTTGATTCCACTGTCATAACATTTGTGACCCAATCTTAAGCTACCCAGATCTAAGAAGGAGCAACTTTTGGCTGATCTTGAAAGTCTAATCTGGGCCTGGCTGGGTCACAGAATCACAAACAAGTCAAAAGAACCATCCTGGAAGGAAATGGCAAAGCGCTTCCAAAATCTTGCTGAGAAAATTACCAGGAAGTGCTGAGATGCACTTGGTGAAACTCAGTTGAGGAGACAAGTCCTGCATCCTCCCTCCCTCTCGGGTCTCTTGCTCTGAGTAGGAGGAGAAGGAGCAAGAGGAACAGGAGGAGGAGGAGGAACAGGAACAGGAAGAACAGGAAGAACAGGAGGAGGAGGAGGAGGAGGAGGAGGAGGAGGAGGAGGAGGAGGAGGAGGAGGAGGAGGAGGAGGAGGAGGAGGAGGAGAGAAGAAGAAGAAGAAGAAGAAGAAGAAGAAGAAGAAGAAGAAGAAGAAGAAGAAGAAGAAGAAGAAGAAGAAGAAGAAGAAGAAGAAGAAGAAGAAGAAGAAGAAGAAGAAGAAGAAGAAGAAGAAGAAGAAGAAGAAGAAGAAGAAGAAGAAGAAGAAGAAGAAGAAGAAGAAGAAGAAG
Source organism: Notechis scutatus (assembly GCF_049901735.1). Lineage (NCBI taxonomy): Eukaryota > Metazoa > Chordata > Lepidosauria > Squamata > Elapidae > Notechis > Notechis scutatus. The sequence goes on from NW_028263156.1 coordinate 214,951, forward strand.
AAGAAGAAGAAGAAGAAGAAGAAGCTTCCCCCACTGGACCTTCCTCCCTGCTCCTGCCTGTCCTCAGGTTTTCCCTCCATGGATCTCCCCTTCCATCAGAGCTTCCCTTTGCCAGGTGGCAAATGGATCTTCTTGAGGGACAGCATTATGGGTTTTCCAGCTCTCCCCAGAACACTTAAGGGAATTTCCCTTGGACTCCTGAGCTGCTGATATTTGCTCCTCTGAAGGAGGTGGATTGAGGCCAAAGAGTTTAATACCACAGACAATACTGCTACCCTTCAAAAAGATCTCGACTATGTATCTGAATGGTCAAACAAATGGCAACTTCAAATCTCAACAAATAAATGCTCTGTCTTGCATATTGGCAAAAAAAATCAGAAAATAAAATACAAGCTGAATAATCAAGATCTTGTTGATGACCCAAGCTCTGTAAAGGACCTTGGAATACTCACCTCTAATGATCTAAGTGCTAGAGCCCACTGCAACTACATAGCCAAAAAGGCATTAAGAGTTGTTAACCTAATCCTACGTAGCTTTTTCTCTGGTAATATCACACTACTAACCAGAGCATACAAAACATTTGCTAGACCAATACTCGAATACAGTTCATCAGTCTGGAACCCTCATTACGTATCTGATATTAGCACAATTGAGAAAGTCCAGAAATATTTCACAAGGAGAGTTCTCCACTCTTCTACTCGTTGTAGAATACCTTATGCCATCAGACTTGAAATTCTAGAACTAGAAAACCTTGAATTACGCCGTCTTCGGTCTGACTTAAGCATGGTATATAAAATCATACATTGCAATGTCCTACCTGTCAATGAATACTTCAGCTTCAACCATAACAACACAAGAGCACACAATAGATACAAACTCAAAGTAAACCGCACCAAACTTGATTGCAGGAAATACGACTTCAGCAACAGAGTGGTCAACGTCTGGAATACTCTACCCGACTCTGTAGTCTCTTCCCCAAACCCCAAAAACTTTAACCTTAGACTGTCTACTATTGACCTCACCCCCTTCCTAAGAGGTCTGTAGGGGGCGTGCATAAGCGCACCAACGTGCCTACCGTCCCTGTCCTATTGTTTCTCTTATTCTTTTATTTTTCTTATATGTACCCATTTCATGTATTCACAACTATGTATACGCTTATACTTATTATCTTGTAAACAATTGGCAAATCAAATAAATAAAATAAATAAATAAATAAATACCTCCCAGAGAACAGGAATATATTGAGTTTTGCAGGAAGTGGAATAATAGCTGCATAGTTTCTTCTTCCTTTCTGGCCTATGTTCTAAATGCTGTTTGTGGGGGAGGGTCTCATGGGGGTCCTGGCTGCAACCCTCAGAGAGCCTTTCTCCCATCCACACCAGCTCAGTCAACACAGAAGGACCCAGGGGTGGGTGTTGGAGGGTGTGTTTGTTTCACTTACATATCAGGAAGGGAATCGCAACTACTGGGAGTAAGCCTGCTACAATTACCACAGGAATCAGCCACCCTGGAGATAAAGAAGGAGAAAGATGGTTCCGATCATTAGACAGATCCAGAGTTCCCTGAAGTGGAGATGCTGAACAGTGGAAGCCTTTCCCAACCTTCATTGGCCTCTAGGAAGTGCCCCCACCTGAAGGAAGCCCCTCCCCTCCAAGGCTAAAGAGGGAGGAGGGAATGGCCTTGAAGGGCAGAAGGAGGAGCCACAAGCAAACATCTCATATATCTTCATATCTTCATACTGTTGCTATTGAATTACCATTTCCAACTCTTCTGACAGAAACCACTTCTCTCCCATTGCTAAATGCAGAACCTTTCCTGCTCTTCATCTGAAAACATGAGATGTTGCAGAAGAAAACTACCCCCCGCCCCCACACACACAGATTTTCAAACATTTCTCTAAAATCTACTTCTACCCTCTCAGCCTCTCACCTCTTTCCTCCTTGAAAGCCAAGTCCAAGGGCTCCTGCAAGCCCTCGTGCTCCAGGTCAGGGGTCCCCAACCACCGGTCCGTGGAACAAGTCCTACCGGGCCGCTGGTTTGCTAGGCGCCGCCATCTTGGTTTGATGAAAAAGTGCTTCCGGTGAGCTTTTCCAGATAGAAAGCTCACCGGAAGCACTTTTTCATCAAAACAAGATGGTGGCGCCCAGCTGATGCCGGTACCGGGCCGCGGCATAAAAAAGGTTGGGGATACCGGGCCGCGGCATAAAAAAGGTTGGGGATCACTGCTCCAGGTGACACCGAAAACGGTCCCTCTCCTTGGGGTTGATCTCAATGCTGAGCTGGACATAATAGGTCCCATCTGAGTTGGGGGCCACGTTCCTATGGAAGGTCTCGTGTTCCCAGATCTCTCCGTCCCTCCTCCAGGTGGCCTGGATCTCCTTGGGGTAGAAGCCAAAGGCCTGGCAAATGAGGATCTCCAAGTTTTCATCCACCACCTTGCGGGTCACCTTCCCCACTGGGGGCTCTGCAGAAACAGCCAAAATGGGATTCCTGGGATTTTGAGGGTTTCTGGCCAGGCGATTGAAGTAGCAAGACCTCACCTGGCCATCCTCTCCCACGGCTCTCTTTCAGCCTGTGGGAGCCCCCAAAACGGGCCATCGGAGCTCTTTAGGTTTTTTTTTTAACAGGATACATGGAATTTGGGGTGAGGCTCTCACACTGGCCAACATAATCCCCAGTTTGGGAGATTGATTCAATTTTAAACTCCCAAATTGAAGTTGTTCCGGTTGTTCAGATGGAAATCAGGAACAGACTGATAATTTCCTTCCCACCCCAACACAGGACATCCATTTCTTTTACTTTGCAAGACTTTCCCAGGGAAATAGAAGGAGACCTTCTGCATATGGATTCCTTGCTCACTTTATTATTATTTTTAAAAAGTACTTACACTGGGGGTCATTGAAGATTATTTTCTTTCTGTAATGCAATCTGGGATACTTCCTGACCCTTTTCTGTCCATATTTTAAAAGGCAGCTTGCCCGCCCCCCCTTTGCCACTCACCTGTCGTCTCCTGAGTCTTGTTCTTGTAGGACAGGTATCTCTGCAGCCACTCAATGCAGGTCTCCTCCAGGAAGAATTTGTTTCTCTCGGACCAACCAGGATCCTTGTCCCACTCCTCCTTGGTCTTCCAGGCATGGGGCTGAGCTGCCACCCAGGTGAGGGTCTCCTTGTCGAAGCTGATGAAGTCCCTCCCATCGTAGCCGTAGCGGAAAAACCCTCCTGTGCTCCTGTCTTCCCGGAGCTCACAGCCCAAAACCGCCTGCCAAGTGTGAGGCCCTGAAGGAGACCCAGGGGGGTGGGGGTGAAGGAAAGAGGTCCAGGGTTCCTCTCCCCAGTCCCAGGGGTCCCCAACCTTCTGGACCTCAGGGACCACTAAATTCGTAAGTTTTAATCCCGCGGACCACTAATATGAGCTGCCTAATGACCAGCTGGGTGGGCGTAGCTAGGTGGTCATGTGACTGGGTGGGCGTGGCCAACTCAATGTCATGTCCAAGGGGGAGTGCCTCACCTGCCTCTACTCTCCCACCCCCGCCCAGACCCTCCTCGCCTGCCCGCTGGGCTCCTTAGGGCCCCAACAGGAAGCAGGGGTTGGAGCTAAGAAAGAGTTGGCCAAATAGCCGGGTCTGTTCAAATTGACTCTGACCGAGAAGGAGGCTCAGCAGAAGCACCTCACTGAGGACTAGGAGCAGAGGCTTTCCAAGCAGAGGAAAGACCTGTGGGAGTGCAAGGCCAGATATCGGCACCTGGGATGGTCAGCCAGTTCCAGGCCATGATGCAGTCCCACTGGAACGAGGCCCTCCGGCTCTTCACCACCAGCGGCCCTTCCCTCCAGCCTTCGCCCAAAACCCCACACCAGGAGGCTGAAGCAGACCGCAAGTTGGAATTTCTGCCCCCCTCTGACCAGCACAAAAAGACCCCAAACTGGGAGACTCTCTGCAGCAACACAACCCTTCATTGCACATATCCAGCGTAGTTTGAGGGCCCCTGATTGAGTGCAATATAAACAATGCAAATGATTTTTTTTCTGTGGACCAACAAAATTTTCTTGAGGACCACCATTTGGTGACTCCTGCCCTAGACAGCATTAGAGTCTATATACCCCCCTTCCCACCTGGGAAGAGGAACCCAATTTCTCCTTTATCACGCAAGGAGAAACGTCTTTTACTTCCATTAATCCTGTTTGGCTGCTCTCAGGCCATGTAGAATTCCTAAGTGAGGGAGAAAATCAGGGGTTTGTGTGTGTGTGTGTGTTTTGTCTTCCCTTTTCAGGCAAGAAAATCTCACCACTACGTCCCCTGCAACCCTGGGAGACCAAAGGAGGCACTGCCTCCGCTCACCTCCAGCCAGGAGGTCCCGTTTGGATAACTTCAGCTCGGTCCTGAAGACCCACTCCGGAGAAAGAAAGGCCTCCTTCTCCCCGTCCTCCATCCAGGGCACCAGGGGCGCCATCTTCCCCTGAGGCTGTCAAAGCGAGCGATGGGCTGGTTGTCCAGGTAGCTCCTAATGGAGAACTGAGGTGGCCCCCGGCTGGGCTCTGGCAAGTGCAGGTAGAAGTAGCTCAGGGAGTGTGAGAGGGAGCCTGGAGAGGGAGGAGGGAGAAGGGCAGCATTGATTGGGGGGGGGGTTGCAGTTTGCCCTGCAGCTCCATCCCCTCCAACATCTGTTTTTTTTAAAAAAATAAATAAATATTTTATTACTAAGAAAACAGTTAAAAACAATGAACTTAGTGAAGTTGGCTTGACATAACAGTTTGGTCAGCATCGCATAAATAGATATTTCCCTGTATACAATTGTTCAAATATATACATGTTGTGGCTCCGATTCCTGAGCCTGTGCTGTTAGAGGAAGAGGACTTGGAAGATGAGGAGGAGGAACTGGGAATGCCTTCCTCCCCAGGACCTTCCTCTTTGGCAATGCCTTCCTCCCTGATAATGCCTCAGGTTCCATCAGACAACCGAGAGGAACAGCCTGAGATTAATCAGGAGGAAGGCATGTCGGAGCAGCCCCTGAAAGGGAGAGAAGAGGAAGAGTATTGGCTCGACTCCAAGCAGCATCCTAGGAAGAAACGTGAGCATCAAGGTAAGAGGCGTGGGAGGGTCAGAGAGTGAGCTGAGTCATTGAGCCACACCCCACAGGGGATAAAAGTGGCTGTGTTGTCGGCTGGAACTTTGTAAACCTTGCATAAAGTTTAATCCTGCTTCAGGTTTTCTTTGTGAATGATTTTTGTGGTCGGCCTTGTAATTTTCTGTAAGTAGCTTTTTACTTGTTCTCAGTTCGGACTTGGCAGGCAGAGCATGTTGGAATGCCAAGGACATTATCAGTTCCAAAGAATTAACTCTGTGAAGTCCGAGTCAGCTTGCCTGCCTGTGTTTGTGTGAGTTTGTACTCTTTCACCTTTTGGGAAAGAAGGAAGGTGAGACAGAACATATACATATATACATTTGTTTGCTCCTGTATTACCTTTTCCAGAATCATTGGTCCTATTTTAATCTCATACCCTCAATACCCTCCCAGCAATTCTTTTCCCAACTTTAGACCTTCCTTTCTCCCCCACCAGTGATAGAATCGATCCCAAATGAGGAAATAGGCTGACGGTCCAACATCTTAAAGTCACACTGCACATTTAGATAAGAGGCAGGCCACAAGATCTGAGCGGCTCCCCAGAGAGGAAACCCTTCCAAGCGAGGAGAATGTTTGCCAGTCAAGGTGCGGCTGGATGGACGGAGCTGCTGGCCCCTTGCCCAGGCAGCAGAAGGAAGGGCCCGGAGAAGGACAGGAGGGCTGAGCTCTGACTCCTCTCTTTTCACTCTTCCCTGCAAACTCACCGCGAAAAGCCCCAAGCATGAAGGCCCCCAGCGCCGCTCCTAAGAGCCAGAGAGGCGCCCCGTGTAGCAGCATCGCCCTCCAACCACGGGCGCCTTTGCACCGGCAACCGAAGAGGCCATCTGCCCGCTAAGGAGGAGGCGCTTATGCGCTGCTCCCGGTTGGGTCCCGTCGGGATCCGCAAAAAAAGTCCAACTCTGCCCAAATTCTCTGGGTCCGAGGAAGAAGAGAGGAAACGGCGCTGCTCCCTTGCCGTCTCCGGGGTTCCTGGAGAGAGGGGGGGGAGAGAGAGAATGAGAGGGAGGGGGAGAGAGAGGGAAAGGGAGAGAAAGAGAAGGGAAGGAAGGAAGGAAGGAAAGGAAGGAAGGAAGGAAGAAAGGAAGAAAGGAAGGAAGGAAGGAAGGAAGGAAGGAAGGAAGGAAGGAAAGGAAAGGGAAGTAAAGGAAGGAAGGAAGGAAGGGAAGGAAGGAAGGAAGGATGGAAGGAAGGAAAGAAGGAAAGGAAGGAGGGGAAGGGAAGGAAGGGAAGGATGGAAGGAAGGAGGGAAAGGGAAGGAAAGAAGGAAGGGAAGGAAGGAAGGAGGGAGGGAGGGAAAGGGAAGGGAAAGGAGGGAGGGAGGGAAAGGGAAGGGAGGGAGGGAGGGAAAGGGAAAGGAGGGAGGGAGGGGTCCTAGGAGACGCTGCCCCCAACAGGTAGGCTAGCGTTGAAGCATCCTGGCCACGCCGGTTGTGTGAACGCAGCCACCGCGATGCCCTCCTTGCTGATTCTCCTGGTGAGGCTCTCCGATCGATCCCCCTTCGCCCTCCAGGCCTTTGGGGGAACCTTTGGGCAGAGGGGGGCGGTCGATGATCTGAAGGGGGTCGCCGCCTGTTTGGGTAGCGTCCGGCCCAGACCTCGCTCCCTTCCGCCAAGGAGCCGCGCTCTTTTCCTTCACTACTTCTTACCCTCCGCAGCCCCCGGGCGCCTAACGAGCATTTGCACCTGTAACTGCTGGCTCCTTTGCTCCGCCTATGGCAGCGCCCGGTCTCTGCCCTCGCCCCGAACCTTCGGCCCTTCTCCCCGCCCCCTCAGAGCTCCTCTGAAGGTGACCGACCGCATAAAAGCTGCGGGTTTGCCTGGGCGCTGTAATAAAAGTTTGCTTTCCACGCCCATAAGAGGCGCAACGGGGTTGGAAGCCAAGCAGATCCTGGACGGTGTGTGTGTGTGTGGCTATGGCAGAGGATTTAGGAAAGCAGCCCCACATCTGGGCCTCTGCCTGCCCCCTCCCCTCACTTTCCCCCTCCGACCCCCCAGCCAGAGTCCCTTGAAGGGAAGGCCCTGAGGACACTTGTATCCCAGGCTCTCTTAACTGCCAGCTGCTCTTTCTGCACAGTCTTCCAGGGGGAGCCCAAGGGACAGCGCCCTGCAGTACTCTAGCACATTGGTCGCCAATCAGTGGGCCAGGGACCACTGGTGGCCCACAAGAAAATTTTGGTGGTCTGCAGAGAAATGTCACCCCCAAAAGCAATTAATCCAAGCTGCGCAGGAACACAAGGCTGCGCCGCCCACATGGCCGGCCCGTGGGAACACAAGGTTTGCGTCACTTGCATTGCAAACAACATGAGGTAGTGAGGGGAGGGGGGAAAGGGCAGAAGGCGGGAACTTGCCCCACTCACCCCATGTACCTCGCCTGGCCACTGGGTTGCTTCTTTCCTCTTCTTTCTTCTGCTTTTGGCTGCATGCAAGGAAAGCAGCAAAAGTCTTTCTTTCTCTCCCCCAAACTCCTCCAGAAATGAGTCTTTGGGACCCTCCAAGGCCTCCTGCTCCAAAAGGCTGCGCACGTGCGACAGGTCTCACAAAGACTCATTTCTGGCGGAGTTTGGGGGAGCGAAAGAAAGACTTCTGCTGCTTCTGCTGCTTTCCTTGCATGAAGCCAAAAGTCTCTCTCCTCCCTGCCCCCAGAACCTAGCTGGAGACAGTATTCTGTGATCGAAAATAAAGAATGATCGATCAGTAGGAAAACGGGGTGGGGAATTTTCCTGAAGACATTTTTAGGGGATTTTCCCAGGGTCTCTGGTCTGTGGAATTTAAAAGGATGAGTAGGATGGTCCCTGAGGTCCAAAAGGTTGGCGACCCCTGTTCTAGCATGAGAACGGCTGTGGGAGTCTCGCTCAATGACAGAGGGGCAGGTGGGGTAGCAGCCAAATGTGATCCAAAGGATTCCTGGCCAGGATTTCAAGGCCTCTCCTCCAGGAGGACTTCAGTGGCTCTGAGGGTGGGAGGGAGCAGTTTTCAATGCAGAGAAGAGTCTAAGCCCCTCCCCCAATTGGCCCATACAGCCTCACTGCAAATTTTATTCTTCTGTTATT